>NC_133187.1:3835000-3887500 GCF_049306965.1 Danio rerio | reverse complement strand
TTAAATGAAAACTAAAACCAAACCACTTAAACTGCTGCTATTTGGGGATTTCCGCCTGGATTTTGCCTACCCAAATTTAAAAGCTTCCCAAATCCACATGCAGAGGTGTAAATGCAAAAATTTGGTATCATTTTAAAGAAAACTCTTTGAATATTCATAAAACACTATTGAAAATGTTTAAAATATCTGTATATGTTATCTGTGTTATAATAAACACCCATAAAAAGAGGCGCTTTTTATATTTTTTTTTATAAACTCAAATTTGAAAGTGTACCTTTTGGGTTCTGTGTGGTCTAGCGTGCTGTAATTAGTTTTGGTGGTTCCTGCACATGTCTGTAATCATAGGAAAAAAGAAAAAGGTCTCCACCATAATCTATGCAAAAGTTATTGCATTCCAACTGATGAGAGGTGCTGTACAAGCCACAGGGAGCGATCATTGTTTTATATTTCACTATTCTTTTGTTTGATCAAACATAATTCACTGTGTTTGGACCACATCAGACATATAAAAGGATTACTTTTGCACATCAACTCAAAAACAGAGGAGAATGGCCCTGAAGGGCACAGCATAAGGTAAGAGATGACAGCTGTCTGTGCTATCTGGGGCTGCTTATTGATCATAAATGTATTGTTTACATTTCTGCGCCATGGAAACACCACAATTCATTCAACAACTGTTTGGCATATGAATAAAATTCAGTAAAAAGAATGCTAGAACCGTATGAGCACCGGCAAGAGCTTTCATTTGAGCTATAACTTGTACATGTGTCATATGAAAAAAATATGAAAATGAACCAATGTAAAATACCTAGCTCGGGTATCCAAAATACTGTGTATTTAAGTGTAAATAACTTTTATACAGTGGGATAAAAACTAAAGTGATGCATATGTGCATATAATATAGATTCTACACTTTCAAACGACACCACTTACGGGGGTCTGGTGCAGCGCTAGCCCTTTAAATCTGAAAGCGAAAGTGGATGACGTCACGGACCCGGTAGTTTAAGTGGTTAAAAAAAGACTTAAAAATATATATATTTATGTATTATATATTGGTCATTTTAGATTTAAATAACGCCCATTGAGGTTTTTTTTTTTTTTTACAAGATGCTAAATCATTCTATGGTGTCTCCAAAATGTGTTTGTTCAGCTCAAAATACCCATCAGATAATTTATTATACCCTGTTGAAGATGTCAGACCTTTTTTGGGTCTGTTGCTTTAAATAACTTTAGTTCTTCTCCTTTTACTGGAGAGTGGGGTATTAGGGGGTGTCCACTTCAAGGATAACCAGCATCAGACAAAAATAGATACACAGCACAATAATGGACAGAGATTCAGATACTGATGAATCAGAGACAATGGGCTCTATTTTAATGATCTAGGTACAAAGTCTAATGTAAAAGCATTAAGGGTGTGTCTGAATCCACTTTTGCTAGTTTAAGGACAGAAAAACACACTCTGCGCCCTGGCGCATGGTCTAACAGTGTTGTGCTTATTCTCTTAATGAGTTATGAGTGTGTTTTGAGCATAACGTGCATCCAATCAGAGTCTCATCTCTCATTCTCTTTAAGAGTCAGTTGTGTTGCACCATGGTGCATTTGCTATTTACATGGCAGACGTTTTAAGTGGAAAAGCTGAACGCTTAACTAGCGAGAAAACAGTTAAACAGAGCATCTGCAGCGCGACGATAAAGAACGAGCCTCCTCCATTTTCTTCATTTTTTCTTTATTATCTCTTTACTTTTTCTTATTACTTTACTCCTTTACTTTGTTGGAGTAAGGATATGGTGTTGTATGCACTACACTGAAGACATCCATTAGCCTACATATTTAATTTTGTTTGTTAAGCGCAATGATTTGTTTCAAAACTATTTCTAAACTCAGTTCTAATTTCCAGCAAATGAATAAATAAACAATAATGACAAAGTGTGGACCAAAAACCAGTCATCTAATGCTTCAAATGCTCCTCAAAATAACAATGCATCAACAATGCACCTTAACACACCTCCTTTTCAGGCCAGTGTGCACAAAGTGGGGTAAATAGGTAAAAAAAAGAAAATTTTAAAAAAGGTAAAAAAAAAAAAATCCAGTCCACAATTCCTTTTCACAGTAGAAAATACATCATTTTGTGTGTTTTTTTTACACCAAATCAGTGACTTCACTTATAAATTTAGCAATTAAAGTGTTACAATCCTGTAATTTTCTGAATAATTTAGTAGGTTTGGTCAGAACTTTAACAGATTTATCAAAAAAATAAATAAATAAATAAATTAAAAAAAAAAAAAAAAAAAAATATATATATATATATATATATATATATATATATATATATATATATATATATATATATATATATATATATGTATGTATATAATGTATATGTATGTGTATGTATATATATATATATATATATATATATATATATATATATATATATATATATATATATAAATATATGTGTGTGTATGTGTGTGTGTGTGTGTGTGTATATATATATATATATATATATATATATATATATATATATATATATATATATATATATATATATATATATATATATATATATACACACAAATATATATATGCTAGCTGAAACATAGAGAAAGTTGTGGCCAAATATGGACTCAAAATCCCCAGGGTGGATGAAAACACCCCCAACAGCACATAAGGGTTAACTAATGTTAACATACGCAAATTTAGATTTGAATAATGCATTAGTGAATGTCAAACTATGATTAATAAGTGAAGTTTATTTATACACTAATGTCGAGAGGATCATGTGCTTAAGATTGCTTGCAGCCGGCCCCGCAATTTCAATTTATGATTGACCAATCAGACAATTCCTAAGCCACTATAAATACCCTAAGTTCCATTTGACAGCCATCTTTATTTTGAAGAATCCCCCTTTCCACCCCTACTCCTCCTTTCCTAGATGGGTGGCATGGTGGCCCAGTGGTTAGCATTGTTGCCTCACAGCAAGAACGTCACTGGTTTTAGTCCTCACCAATCCAGCCGACGTTTCTGTACGTAGTTTACACGTGCTCACGTGGGTTTCCCGGTTTCCTCCCACCGTCAAAAAAACATGCAACCTAAGGTAATTAACTAATCCAAATTGGCATCATAGACATGCTCCTAGTAAGTAGTTATCTCTTAAGAGCAATCACTATCTGTTCATCAGCTACTACAGCAGGGGAGTTCTCCAGATCTACCTGAGCTCAAACTCCCCTCTCGCCTTGCAAATGGGAGGGAGCCCCGGGCTCGAGGATCTTATGAGCTCAGGGCTCTCTCTCGGGACAGCATGCCAAACAAGCGTTATAATGAATCATCAGCTAAGTGTGAACTCTTGAAACGCATTACAAGATTATTCATACTAATGGACCCTTATTCTAAAGTGGTACCAAACCATTTGTATGGGGGGAAATGATAATAAACAAAAAAAAATATTAGTTTAAAAACATAATAGTTCGAAAGTTAAAATTTAAATCTCGTTTACTTCTCATACTGACCCTTCTTCAACATTGAATGCGCAGGAAAATAAAAGGAGGAAGTGGCGCAGACAAGCTGAAAGCGTGAGCTGAACGCAGACTGATGAATGGACTTGTAGATGCATAGACTATTAGAAGGTGTTTTGAAGGGTAACGTGAGGTCACAGTGTAGAAATATACAGAATATAGAGCCCTCTCCGGACTCATTCCAGCACTCCAGTGTCCCTCTGCAGAGTACCTTCTCTATCTCTCTCTCTCTCTCTCTCTCTCTCTCGCTCCCTCACTCCCCCTCACCACTTTACCAGCCTCCTCCCCAGTGGTCTCCATGACAACAGCAGCACTGCACCATTGATAGAGTATAGCAGTAGACACTCTCTCTCTCTCTTTCTCTCTCTCTCTCTCTCTCTCTCTCCGCTCACTCCACCACCTCTCTCTCATTCCTGTCGAAGGGATTCTCCAGTGCGCAGAACGCCTGTGAAGACCACAAGGTGCCAGGCTGCCTGGGAACGGCTTCATTTTTAAGGTTTATTCATCCGAAGAGTGATAATATCCCACGAAGGAGCCTTCCCTTCAAGCATTCGCTCTTCCATTGGGCTCCTCTAAAGGAAATATCCACTGCTGTGCGTCCTGACGCTGGACTTTAGTGTGTGTGGATGAGCTGGCCATCGTTGAGACGCTCGCAGGGGCTGTTCGTGTCCGTGGACGGAGAGGGAGGACAGATCTACACCCGCCTGCCAGCCCAATGCGGGATTTGGGTTGAGCATGGTGAGCTACCGAACCCCACCCTCCCCACATATCTCCTTACCTAACCTCTCTCTCTCTCTCTCTTTCTCAATCGCTCTCCTCCCACACACACACATGCATGCAAACCTGCTTGGGTGTCATAAGAAATGGACGGGGGGGGGCTATTTTTGGTGGTGTTGTTGTGTTTGAACATGCCAATGCCATCGTTTTCAGCGCAAAGATGTTGTGTTTGTGGATCTCCTGTGTCAGCTGATTTTGAATGAGTGTTTATGCTGCAGAAAATGACAGGCTGAAAGTAATGATGCTGGACCTGTGGGAGGTGGAGTGTGCTGCAATGTTGGACTTTTTCGGCAGTTTGGCTTTTTGGTAGCCACCATTTCTGGTGTTGTACAGGACGTGATTTGGTAGCTGATTCATCATTGGTTTGCATTTGTTTTTGTGAGTGGGGTTAGATTCTCACACTGGTTGTAAAATCTTAAAAGACAGCTCTACGCATTGACAATTATTCACAGTAAGGTAAGTGGTTGTAAACAATTTATAAGGGCTGAATTTAAACATTGAACATGACTATATTTAATTAGTTTGGTTAATTCAGCCCATATACATACATTGTTTACAACTACTCACTTTAAAAAATTAAAAGTAAATCCAATAGATTTTTTTTTTCAATGTACTGCTGATGGTTAAACATTCAATAGAATTCAAAGCAGATCGCATCTTTACACACGGCTATTGCTCAACTGCTAAATTTGGATGGTTGTAGCAGTGTTATCAGTTCCCAAGGTCATGACCAGTGGTGGGAAGAGTAGTGAAAAATCATACTTAAGTAAAAGTACTGTACTTGCCCTAAAATGTAGAGCAAGTAAAGTATCTGTTGTGAATATTACTCAAAGTATGAGTAAAAGTACTCAAGAGTAGAGTAGTGAGTATTTCGCTGTGTTCACACCAGACGCGGAATGCGTGGATAAATCGCGCTATTCACCAAAAATGGCCGCTTGAACATTTGAGTTTACTCAATTCATTTGCGGGTCAAACCCCGCTTTATTCGCGCGTCAAATCACTTCATTCACACGTTGAATTTACTTCAGAACAGATGCGGATTTGAGTGTTGGGCAGGGCTAGGTTAAGCCTACATCTTAAACCAACGTCATGTTTACGTCAAATACTGACATTTATTCGTCAGGTATGGCGACCATAATCCAATGTCTGATAGACGTCATGTTGGTAACATCTACAGAACGTTTGGGTTCTGACGTCAACCCCCGATTTTCATTTCCAAATAAAATGCAATGTCTTTTGCCTACTGGGTGTTTGAGGCCATTTTGGTCAACATACAGTGAACATCCATCATCTTCTCATCAATAGCTATGTTTCCAATGAATCATTTATTCCAGTGTATTGCTGATGGTTACCAAACATTCATTAGAATTCAAAGCAGATCGCATCTTTACACACGGCTATTGCTCAACTGCTAAATTTGGATGGTTGTAGCAGTGTTATCAGTTCCCAAGGTCATGACCAGTGGTGGGAAGAGTAGTGAAAAATCATACTTAAGTAAAAGTACTGTACTTGCCCTAAAATGTAGAGCAAGTAAAGTATCTGTTGTGAATATTACTCAAAGTATGAGTAAAAGTTGCCCTTTCAAATGTACTCAAGAGTAGAGAGTAGTGAGTATTATGCTGTGTTCACATATAAATCGCGCTATTCTTGCGTCAACATTTGAGTTTGCGTCAAATCCGCTTCATTCGCACGTGAAATTCACGTCAGAACAGATGCGGATTCGCGTGATGGGCAGGGCTTCTGTCTGCCCGGTGACTCTAGCATCATTGCTAAATGGCTAACATGGATTTTATTAAGAAAATAACAGTGTTTATGTGTTTTATGAAGGTTGAAAAACAGCGTCGATATGTTGTGGGCCGTGTCTGAGTCCACTAGATCCTTTCAGAGGTGTATCCAGCTTTGTGAGCTCATAAACTCCTCCAGAAACTTAACCTGGATAATGGAGGCTTGCAGCTGTGTTTCTGACTGAACCGAGCCCAGTTTGGTGCACTGTTGTCGGCTGGAGGATATCCCCCGGGACAGCAACAACAGGTGTACGTCACAATCACGCCTCCACAAGAGCAAGCTTTAAGCACGGCAAATACGCAAAACGCTCAATTCGCATATTGCGCCATTTGCACCACGCCATATACGCAATTCGTGTCATTCGCACCACGCCATATATGGAATTCGTGTCATTTGCACCACGCCATATATGGAATTCATGTCATTCGCACCACGCCATATATGGAATTCGTGTCATTCGCACCACGCCATATATGGAATTCGTGTCATTCGCACCACGCCATATATGGAATTCGTGTCATTCTCACCACGCCATATATGGAATTCGTGTCATTCGCACCACTCCATATATGGAATTCGTGTCATTCGCGCCACGCCATATATGGAATTCGTGTCATTCGCACCACGCCATATATGGAATTCGTGTCATTCGCGCCACGCCATAAATGGAATTCGTGTCATTTGCGCCACGCCATATATGGAATTCGTGTCATTCGCGCCACGCCATATACGCAATTCGTGTCATTCGCACCACGCCATATATGGAATTCGTGTCATTCGCACCACGCCATATATGGAATTCGTGTCATTCGCGCCACGCCATATACGCAATTCGTGTCATTCGCACCACGCCATATATGGAATTCGTGTCATTCGCACCACGCCATATATGGAATTCGTGTCATTCGCACCACGCCATATATGGAATTCGTGTCATTCGCACCACGCCATATATGGAATTCGTGTCATTGGCACCACGCCATATATGGAATTCGTGTCATTAGCACCACGCCATATATGGAATTCGTGTCATTGGCACCACGCCATATATGGAATTCGTGTCATTCGCACCACGCCATATATGGAATTCGTGTCATTCGCACCACGCCATATATGGAATTCGTGTCATTGGCACCACGCCATATATGGAATTCGTGTCATTCGCACCACGCCATATATGGAATTCGTGTCATTGGCACCACGCCATATATGGAATTCGTGTCATTAGCACCACGCCATATATGGAATTTGTGTCATTCGCACCACGCCATAGATGGAATTCGTGTCATTCGCACCACGCCATATATGGAATTCGTGTCATTCGCACCACGCCATTTGCAATAACTTAACATGTAAATCACTTGCACTTAATGTGCCTTCCACGTCTGGTGTGAACACAGCATTACGCTGTAAAAAGCTGATGTACGTGTAATTTGTGGATTTGTGTAAACGTAACATTCTGTAGTGCATTTAGTTATTGCTCAGCAGACAAAAACGTCAAAAGATGATAATATAAGATTAGATTTACAGTAGGTCGTGATGTCAGGTGACCAAAAATCATTGTTTACACAGCGACTAAAGATAAAGTTATTTGGACGTTCAATAAGATCACATGGCGTTGATATTCGGTTGATTTTAGGTTGTGTTAAAAAGTTACCAAATCTAACGTCAACCCAATATCTTCAACCAACGTCATGTTTACGTCAAATACTGACATTTATTCGTCAGGTATGACAACCATAATCCAATGTCTGATAGACGTCATGGTGGTAACATCTACAGAACGTTTGGGTTCTGACGTCAACCCGATTTTCATTTCCAAATAAAATGCAACATCCCCATGACGTTAAGGTATAACGTTAATCTGATGTCATGTTGATGTCTTGTGCCTGCTGGGTGTTTAAGGCCATTTCGGTCAACATACAGTAAACATTCATCATCTTCGTTTGCTGCAATTATAAATCGCCCATGTCTTGAGGTTCATTAGGGTGCGATTCTATGTGTGATTTGATTGGAATCACAGTACTGACTAATCTAATCCCCATAGACACGGAAAAACAAAGTAGTGACTGCAGGTTGAAGGAAAATAGTGGAGTAAAAGTACCGATACTGCACTAAAAATGTACTCAAGGGAAAGTAAAAGCACACTTTTTTAAACCACTAAGTAAATTACAATTCCTGAGAAAAACTACTCAATTACAGTAATTTGAGTATTTGTAATTTGTTACTTTACACCACTGGTCATGACGGAGTTAAAGTTTTAATGATAGTGGTCATCATGGGTTTATTGTGAGGAATCTTGCCTGGCTGGATCAAACAGGGTGTGACCTAAGAGCTTAGTGATGATAAAGACACAATTGTGCCCTTTGTAGTAAACACTTACATCTACACTTTGGGTTTCTCTTGGACAAAAGTTCTTATGGTTATTTTGAAAAGGGTCGTACTTAAATGATTATATGCAAATGCATTTTAAACCCTGGTGGCTATCTATTTGTGTTGGAACCCAAATAGAGATGTTCGGCAGAAAGTTCAAGCTGCCTTTTCCATGCAATAAACTTTCAGTATCTGTAAAGGCATCCCAACCCACTGCTGTTATATAGACTGATATATTGTTCAGTACTGTTCAGTATTTTGGGTATATTTAAGTATTACATATATAATGTTATTTGTTTTTGTTTTTATTTAATGAATATTGGTTTAGGGTTATGCTTAAGCCAGCTGAATATTTCTTGTTCAGCAAATATTCAGTTAGTAACTTAATGAATTGATCATATTGCAATGGTGTATACTTGGTTTTATTACTTGGCTCTCTGGAAAACTTGATTCTGATTGATCAATTGTGACGTTCCTAGGTATGTTATTCTCAGATAACACCCACTGAAACTAATAACACAGGTTCATCAGGGTGCTACAAACCATCTTGACAATTAGTATCTGCACTTCATGTGTTTTGATCATATACTGCCATTTTTTATTGAATAATATAATACAGTTGAAAGCAGAAGTGTACATACACTGTATAAAAAGGCACATAACTGTTTTTTTTTAAAAAAAAGTCAGATGTTAATGAGACTAAACTTTTTCTCTTTTAGATAAGTTCGAATTATCAAATTTGTTTCTGTTTTGCTTAATAACAGAATAACGAGAGAGATATTTTTTGAGAAATTGTTATTACTTTTCTTGAAAGTCAAGCGTTTGTTTACATACAATAAGGTTATTATGCCTCTGAAAAAGCTCAGATGATGATGTCATGGTTTTGGAAGTTTCTGATTGGCTAATTGACAACATTTGAGTTAATTGGGGGTACAACTGTAGAACAGTATTTAAGGAAAACCTCAAACACACTGCTTCCTTGTGTGACAACATGGGAAAATCAACAGGCCAGAATCAACAAAAAAGCCAGATTACAGTCTGCTAAATGACACTGGGAAAAATAATAATTTTTGGAGACATGTCCTGTGGTCTGATGGAGCTAAAATTGAACTGTTTGGCCATAATGACCAGTGCTTTTGGAGGACAAAAGGGAAAGCTTACAAGCCTAGAAACACCATCCCTATGTGAAGTATGGGGGCGGCAGCATCATGTTGTGGGGCTGTTTTGCTGCAGGAGGGACTGGTCCACTTCACAGCATAGATGGCATCATGAAGAAAGAACATCATGTAGAAATACTGAAGCAACATCTCAAGACATCAGCCAGGAAATTAAAACTTGGCCACAAATAGGTCTTCCAAACTAAATTAGTTCAAATGTGCTTTAAGGACATCAGAGTGAATGCTTTGGAGTGGCCATCACACAGCCCTGATCTCAATCCTATCGAAAGTTTGTGGGCAGAGTTGAAAAAGCTTGTGTGAGCAAGACAGCCAACAAATCTGACTCAGTTACACCAATTCTGTCAGGAGGAATGGGCCAACATTTCTTGAAACTATCGTGAGAAGCTTGTGGAAGGAGACCCAAAACATTTACCCAAAGTTATACAACTAGTAAAGCTAGAAAAATACCAACGAAATGTATGTGAACTTTTGACTGTCTAGAAATTAATAAAAAACTATCTCATTATTCTGGCATTTAACAAATGCAAATGATTTAGGTAATCCTAGCGGACCTAAAATGGTAAACGTTTAGTATGATTTACCATCAGACATTTAAAAAAAAATGTTCTTTTTTTTTTTTGAGTGTATGTAAACTTCCGGTTTCAACTGTAAGTAGGTTAGCAGGCTTCATCTATTTATTTATCTCTGCAAGGTTTACGTTTAATAAAGAAGAGCTATTGAATTATTCAACACAATCTCACGGCAATTCGTAACTTTTTCATTTAGTGGCTAATTCGTACAAATTCGTACAATCTAATTTGTAAATTTTTGTACGATTTGCGTATCCTCCAATGGTAGGGTTTAGGGGTGAGGTTAGGTGCCACGCCTCCTTTTTAAAATCGTACATTTTCTTACGACTGAATTCGTACGAATTAGCCACTAAACTGCCAAAACGTAAAATACTTACATTTTCTCGTGAGATCAGGCTGGAATTATTACAGCTCAGATCAACGTTTTGTGTCTACGCTGTACTTATTTCTGGTAACTTACTGGAAGCACTGTTGCAGGCATTTATTTATTTATAAGTTTCTGTAAGTAAGTTTTAAAGTGAAAAATAAAATGATACATTTGATTTTATATGATACAATTTTATTTATATTTAGAAATTGAGCAGTTCCGTGAGACATAACTATACCGGAAAATAATGATTCATTAAATTTACTACATTTGTTTAAGGGGAGTGGTTGCAAACAATTTATATGGGCTGAATTGAAACGTACAAATAAAACTGAGTAATGTTCAACTTAATGTGTTTGTTTATATTCAGCTCGTATAAAAATTGTTTGCAACCACTCACCTTAAAAAATGCAGTAAATTCAATGGATCCTTTTTTTTGTGTGTACTATATGTCCATATTTCATACGTTCTCAGTACAAAACAACCAGAACAAGATTTCATGTTCTCCTTCTCTGCCCCCTCTTTTACCTTTTCAGATTCTCTGGGTCTGAAATGTGCAGCATTGCTGTTGTACGGCTGATGTTGCCCAGGCAATGTGTTAACAAAATCAGTAGGAGGCTGGAGTCCAATGTTTTCAGTCACGTTTAGCTCAAATCCAGTTTTTAGTGTTCCAGAACCAACCGAGCTGTTTCACTGCCTGCTGCTGCCTACATACAGTAGATGGCTTCCTTATAAGGCTGGAACAGTCAGGTGGCTGATCTGACATGCAATACAGAAAGTGTATTCCAAATCCTGTAGAATATTCTAAGGAGCTATTCTGAGACACTCTACATGAACTGCATAATGTGCCTCAGCCTACATTTTTGTGAAATGTTTAAAATATGAGTTGAAAAGCAGAGTTTCCCAACCCTGTTCCTAAAGGCACACCAGCAGTACACATTTCAACCTCTTCCTAATCAAACACACAGGAATCAACTCATCAGAAGAGACTCCATAACCTGGGTCAGATAAGGAAGACAACCAAAACATGTACTGTTGGTGTGCCTGCAGGAACAGGGTTGGGAAACACTGACCTAGGGTATGTTTTACTGCTAGTTTCAGATCAGAAATCCACTAGAGGGCGCTGTTAACAATTTTGAAAATCTGTAATACTTTATTTAGGGTGTGTTTTGTTGGCAAACGTATTTAAATGCAAAAATCATATAAAGCGTTAAGTTGCATGAAAATAATCCTGTATTCGTCAATACTATGTCTTTTAAATATCATTAGTGTGAAAAGGAACAAAAGTAGTTGCCATCATACTGCCCCTAGTGTTCATTTACATAGAAACTACAGTTTAATGTACATTTAAGTATGTTTTAGGAGTTTCACATGAATTTAAGTGGAAGCACGTGTTTTTATTGAGCTTGTGTTGTTTAAATTCTGTAGTGTCGCAAAATTGATAAACTCGACATATACAGCATAGTGCATAGCATCTACAGAATTATAACATTCTGAATTGAAACACTCTGCATAGACTTTTAGAAATTAAAAACACAACCCAATAATTATGCAGTTCACACCCAAAAAATATTTCTGCTGCTTGTTCAAACTACTTATTTAAAATGAGCAGAAACAACTAAATTCTTGAGGTTTTCTTTGGGACAACCTTACTATATTATGTTTAATCCTCAATGCACAAGCCATTCAGTTAACTTAACTAGTTATCATTGAGATGACATTAAGTGATTGTGTGGAACCCAGCAATTTTTACAGTGCAGTCAACAGCGCATGGTGCAAAAGCAATAATGGCATGTCTGGATCCACTTTTGCGCCCTGGCACATGGACTAACAAGGTTGTACTTATTCTCTTAATGACTTATGGGTGTGTTTTAAGCATAATGTGCATTAAGCTAATCAGAGTCTCCTCCCTCATTCTCTTTAGGAGTCAGTTGCGCCACGCCATGGCGCATTTGCTATTTACATGGCGGAAAAAGTAAACGCTTCACTAGCGAGAAAACAGTTAAACAGAGCATCTGCAGCGTGAGTATAAAGAACGAGCCTCCATTCAGCCTCTTTACTTTCTCTTTACTTTTTCTCTTTACTTTACTCCTTTACTTTTGTGGATAAAGAAATAGTGTTGCACCGACTCTACTAAAGACATCCATTAGCCTACATATGCAATTTTATTTTTTAAGAGCAAAGATTTCTTTCAAAACTATTTGTAAATTCAGTTTTAATTTCCAGCAAACCCATAAATGAACAATATTATTGAAGTGTGGTCAGAAAACGGAGTTATATCCAAACACACGTCCTGTTCTTATTCTCCATATGAGGATGCAGACGTTTCCAAAACCTGACAGATGGACAGATCTAAACTTGTTTTTATTAAAACAAATATAAATACGCATATAATAAATAATACTGATCATAATAATAACATTATACTGATGCAGATTGTCATGAATAAACTAAAAAAATCCCCCCGAGATGAAGAAGGCATAGAGGCAGTGTTTTTTATATTTGTGTACAAAATATAACAATTTTGTAACATGTATTGTGTGTTTTTAAGCAATGTGATCTTCTGATCTTCACAAAATCTTCTGATTGTGTGTGTATTAAGCAATGTGTAAGCGTTTCGAACCTGTATAGGTGCATAACTAACGCGCTCTGCACTGGACTTTAGAGCAGCTTCTAGTTGGTCAATGGCGCGTCTATTTCAGTTCTTCAAAATAGCAACACACCAACAATGCGCCTTAACACACCTCCTTTTTAGACCAGCACACCCATGAGTCGACAAAGTGGCGCAAATGGATTTGCTATTTCAACAACATGGCGCAAAACATGAAAATTAGGGTTGCGCTGGTCTAAAAATAGCAACAAACCATGCCATACACCTCTTGCACCTTATTGCGATGGGTGTATGATAGGCCTCCTTATATTCAACATTTCGGGGTTTTTTGCCTGATAAGTTTTTAGAAAGCTCACTATAGTGCATTATACGATTGGTTTTTCTGTGAAGGATTCATTCAATGCTGCCTTATGATTTACTTAAAACAAGTTATCTTAGGAGTCAGCATCATTAAGATACCTTTTGGATCACACCCGGAGTGCGGCAGCGGTGTTTAAAATGCCTCCGTAGGCAGCTCGCAGGAATGGAGAGAGAGAAAAAATGAAGCCTTTAAAAACAAGCATTAGAAAGGTTCCCGGAAAACAGATGGAGAGAAATGGAGATGGAGAAGGTGGGAGAAATGGACTGAAAAGAGAGACTGAGTGGGAGCAAGAGAAGGACAGAGAGAGAGGGAGAGGGAGGGAGGAAGAGAGGATTCTGCAGTGTGCCATTAATAGTCTTGATAATGATTTGCTTACAAAACAGAGCGGTGGGATTAACAGTGTGTTGGATCTTTCCCCACAGCTCATACTGATGCTGGGGAGAGAAGCGTTCAGCGGCCCACTTATATGTGTGTGCGCGTGTGTGTTTACATCCATTCCTTTTACATACAGTTGTGTTGTTTTGTGCAGCGTGGTTAACTGATGCCAATGCAATGTGTATCATAGAATGTTATGACAGCTTATGGGTTTTTAATGTGACGTTGTGTTTTCACACAACAAAAATGAATTGACTAGTACTGACGTTGTTTAAAATGCAGTAAATGATTAAACGTCTTTGTCTTACATGGACCTCTTGTTATGAAAACTGCTGTGTTATTACATTCTATGCATATTTGAGCCAAATCTCAAACACTATTTTGCCTTATTTGGAATATTGTTCATGTTCTAAGGTGTCTACGTAGAACGTTCCAATTCACATATCATGTAAAACACTGTTTGGAACATTGGACATGCATTAAGACGTATATGGAGTGTGTTTTTAATCACATACCATTAAACACACTATTTTACTTAATTTGGAACATTGTACTTGCTCTTAGCTGCCTACGTAGAGCGTTCCAAATCCCCTGGCATTAATAGACACTATTTTGCTTTATTTGGAATGTTGTTCATGTACTAAGGTGTCTACGTAGAGCGTTCCAAAGCACGTACCATTAAAAACACACTTTTTTGCTTTAATTGAAATATTGTACATGTACTAAGGTGTCTACATAAAACGTTTCAATTCACATATCATTTAAAAAACTCTATTTGGAACGTTGGACATGCATTAATGTGTATATGGAGTGTGTTTTAAATCACACAGCATTTAAAAGCTCTATTTTACTTGATTTGGAACATTGTACATGCTCTTAGCTGCCTACGTAGAGCGTTCCAAATCCCCTGGCATTAAAAACACACTATTTTGCTTTATTTGGAATATTGTACATGCACTAAGTTGTCTATGTAGAACGTTCCAATTCACACATCATTTTAAACACACTGTTTGGAACACTGGACATGCATCAATGTGTATATGGAGTGTGTTTTAAATCACATACCATTTTAAACGCACTATTTTACTTGATTTGGAACATTGTACATGATCTTAGCTGCCTACGTAGAGCGTTCCAAATCCCCTGGCATTAAAAGATACTATTTTGCTTTATTTGGAATATTGTACATGCACTAAGTTGTCAATGTAGAACGTTCCAAATCACTTTGCAATCAAAAAACACTATTTTACTTTATTTGTAACATTGTTTATGTACTAAGGTGTCTACGTAGAGCGTTTCAAATCACTTATCACTTAAAACACACTATTGTACATGCTCTAAGGTGTCTATGTAGAGCGTTCCAAAGCACATACCATTAAAAACACACTATTTTGCTTTATTTGAAATATTGTACATGTACTAAGCTGTCTATGTAGAACGTTCCAATTCACATATCATTTAAAACACACTATTTGGAACGTTGGACATGCATTGAGGTGTATATGGAGTGTGTTTATAATCATGCACCATTTAAAACGCACTATTTTGCTTTATTTGGAATATTGTACATGCTCTTAGCTGCCTACGTAGAGCGTTCCAAATCCCCTTGCATTAAAAACACACTATTTTGCTTTATTTGAAATATTGTACATGCACTAAGTTATATTCTATATAGAACGTTCCAAATAATTTGGCAATCGAAACACACTATTTTACTTTATTTGTAACATTGTTTATGTACTAAGGTGTCTATGTAGAGCATTTCAAATCCCTTCTCACTTAAAACACACTATTGTACATGCTCTGAGGTGTCTACGTAGAGCGTTCCAAAGCACATACCATTAAAAACACACTATTTTGCTTTATTTGAAATATTGTACATGTACTAAGGTGTCTATGTGGAACGTTCCAATTCACATATCATTTAAAACACACTATTTGGAACGTTGGACATGCATTAAGGTGTATGGAGTGTGTTTTTAATCACATACCATTTAAAACACACTATTTTACTTGATTTGGAACATTGTACATGCTCTTAGCTGCCTACGTAGAGCGTTCCAAATTCCCTGGCATTAAAAACACACTATTTTGCTTTATTTGGAATATTGTATATGCACTAAGTTGTCTATGTAGAATGTTTCAAATCACTTAGCAATTAAAAACACTATTTTACTTTATTTGTAACCTTTTATGTACTAAGGTGTCTATGTAGAGCGTTTCAAATCACTTATCACTTAAAACACACTATTGTACATGCTCTAAGGTGTCTACGTAGAGCGTTCCAAAGCACATACCATTAAAAACACACTATTTTGCTTTATTTGAAATATTGTACATGTAATAAGGTGTCTTAGTAGAACGTTCCAATTCACATATCATTTAAAACACACTATTCAGAACGTTGGACATGCATTAAGGTGTATAGAGTGTGTTTTAAATCACACACCATTTAAAACGCTCTATTTTACTTGATTTGGAACATTGTACATGCTCTTAGCTGCCTACGTAGAGCGTTCCAAATCCCCTGGCATTAAAAACACACTATTTTGCTTTATTTGTAATGTTGTTCATGTACTAAGGTGTCTACGTAGAACGTTCCAATTCACATATCATTTAAAACACACAATTTGGAGCATTGGACATGCATTAAGGTGTATATGGAGTGTGTTTTAAATCATGCACCATTTTAAACGCACTATTTTACTTAATTTGGAACATTGTACATGCTCTTAGCTGCCTACGTAGAGCGTTCCAAATCCCCTGGCTTTAAAAGCACACTATTTTGCTTTATTTGGAATATTGTACATGCACTAAGTTGTCTATGTAGAACGTTCCAAATAATTCTGCAATCAAAACACACTATTTTACTTTATTTGTAACATTGTTTATGTACTAAGGTGTCTACGTAGAGCGTTTCAAATCACTTCTCACTTAAAACACACTATTGTACATGCTCTAAGGAGTCTACGTAGAGCGTTCCAAAGCACATACCATTAAAAACACTATTTTACTTTACTTGGAATATTCTACATGCACTAAGGTGTCTATAAAGAATATCAAAAATACTGGGCGGCATTCATCCTTCCACGTTTATTGCTTGCATGTCAACATCCGTTCATGTCTTCTGGAGTGTTTGTAATGGCGCTCGCTCTCTCTGCTATTTACTTTCCCCTCACTTCACTAAACATTACACTGAGCACCTGCACACCAGCATGTCGGATTAACCACCAATTCTCACTATCAGTATGTCTCCTTATTTCATCCGTTGTACTCACTGAAAGAGTCTGCTGATTAAATGAAGACATTCGAGAACATACCTGTCAACATTGGGATGTGAAAATAAGGGATATGCCCACCATGATAAGGGATCCCCCCACCCCCACCCCCCTTAAAAAATCCTCAAATTACTAAATATGTTAATTTGAAGCTGTTTCATTGTAAATAGTTAAATGGTCAGTAATGTTTTAAGATTATTATCAACAAGAGAAAAATAAATATATACATTAGCAGCAAATACATTAGCAAGCAGTTCAGCTTATTAAAATTAATAGCTATTATAATGAAATATCAAGTTATCAATCTCATTAGCTGTCTGATTAAAGAGCAACAGATGAATCTCTCATTTATTAAGATTTTTTTATTACATTGAATAAGAGGTGTCACTTTAAAACTGCACACATCTAACGTTATAATGAAAGCATTCGACTACTTTCCTTACTTTTTATGCTCATTTAAGACTAAATTAGTTGTGTTTGGAAAAAAAAACTGTTCAAAGAAAGACCGAAAATATGGGAGAAATATGGGAAAATAACTTTACGGGATGAGATTGGAATAGAACAGTAAAATATGGGAGAATCCCAGTAAGAACGGGAGAGTTGACAGGTATGTTTGAGAACTATATGGAAACAACATACATTCATTCATTCATGTTCTTTGCTGCTTAGTTCCTTTAGTAATCTGGAGTCGCCACAGCGAAATGAACCGCCAACTTATCCAGCATATGTTTTACGCAGTGGATGCCCTTCCAGCTCCAACCCATCACTGGAAAGAAACAACATACAGTTAAAGTGAAAGCTATTCGCCCTTCTGTGCGTTTTGTTTTCTTTTTTTATATATATATATTTTCTAAATAATGCCTAACAAATGAAGAGATTTTTCACAGTATTTCCTATAATATATTTTCTTCTGGATAAAGTGTTATTTGTTTTATTTCGGCTTGGATAAATTTTATTAAAAACCTTTTTAAGGTCATTATTATTAGCCCCCTTAAGCAATACTTGTTTTCGATTGCCTACAGACTTGTCTAATTGCCCTAACTTGCCGAATTAACCTAATAAAGCCTTTAAATGAAAGTTTAAGCTAAATACTAGTGTCTTTAAAAATATCTAGCAAAATGTTATGTGCTGTCATCATGACAAGGATAAAATAAATCAGTTATTAAAAATGAGTATTAAAACTGTTATGTTTAGAAATGTGTTGGGGGGGATATACAGAGGGGCTAATAATTCCGACTTCAACTGTATTTACATTCTTAACAAAACATGCATATGAAATACTTAGGGACCAGGTTTCTTTAGTCCAGCCCACATTAAAATCTCATTGCTTTAAAATCCAGCTCCTCGCATTTAAGTGATATGCTTTTATATCAACTATATTGGAGTGGGCTGTGGATGTGTGGCGTCATTCATCATCTCAGATGGGTTCGACTGAAAATGACTGCGGGCCTGCACCCCGTTTAACCTTTGGGATGAATCGGAGCTGTGATTGTGAGCCAGAGCTCATCGCCCAGCGTGAACGCCTGATCTCACTGATGCTCTGCTGTCTGAATGAGAACAAATCCCCACAGCTATACGCTACAGCATCTAGTGGAAAGCTTCCCAGAAGAGTCAGAGCTGTTAGCCCAAACCAATTCCATATTAATGCTAATGCGTTTGAAATTAAATGTTCAGCCTGCGCATATGGCTTTGGAGTTCAGGTGTCCACATTAGGCTATAATGTGATTGTTATCCAGGAGCCAGCATACCAGTTTTAAAAAAGGTGATGCAAGTCGAGATAATAATATGTCTTTATTTTTTCCTTTCTTTTATTTATCTTTTTCTTTATTTATCTATATATTTGTTTGTTTGTTTGTTAATTTGTTATTTCTTCATTCGTTAATTTGTTTGTTCATTCGTTTGTTTGTTTGTTCGTTAGTTAGTTTGTTTGTTTGTTGATTCATTTGTTCCTTACTTTGTCTGTTCATTTGTTAGTTTGTTTGTTTGCTTGTTCATTAGTTTGTGAGTGTATTCATTTATTCGTTTGTTTATTTATTCATTCGTTTGTTTGTTTATTTATTCATTCATCAGGTTGTTAGTTTGTTCGTTCATTTGTTCCTTTGATTGTTCGTTTGTTAGTTAGATTGTTTGTTTGTCAATTAGTTTGTTCATTTATTTGTTTGTTTGTTTGGATATTTGTTTATTCGTTGGTTTGTTAGTTTGTTCACTCATTCGTTCATTTGTTTGATCAGTCATTCATTCATTAGTTTTTTAGTTTGTTTGTTCGTTTGTTTGTTTGTTTGTTCATTAGTTCATTTTTTTGCTTGATCATTCGTTTATTAGTTTGATCCTAAGTTTGTTCATTCATTCATTTGTTTGTTTGTTTGTTTGTTCATTAGTTCATCCGTTTGCTTGACCATTCGTTTATTAGTTTGTTCCTTAGTTTGTTCATTAATTCGTTTGTTTGTTTGTTTGTTAGTTTGTTCTCTCATTTGTTCATTTTTTTCATTAATTACTATGTTCATGTATTCATTGGTTTGTTTGTTTATTGATTTGTTAGTTTGTTCACTCATTCATTCATTTGTTTGTTCATTCATATGTTTGTTTGTTTGTTGGTATGTTCGTTTGCTTGTTGATTTGTTTGTTCCTTAGTTAGTTTTTTCCCTCATCCTTTTCTTTGCTTTTTTCGTTTGTTTGTTTGTTCACTCATTCGTTCATTTGTTTGTTCATTCACTAGTTTGTTCGTTCATGCATTCGTTTGTTTGTTCATTTATTTGTTTATTCATTGGTTCCTTACTTTGTTTGTTCATTTGTTATTTTGTTCACTCATTCGTTCATTTGTTTGTTCATCTGTTAGTTTGTTTGTAGATTCTTCTGTTGGTTGGTTGTTTGGTTTGTTAGTTTGTTCACTCATTCGTTCATTTGTTTGTTCATCTGTTAGTTTGTTTGTAGATTCTTCTGTTGGTTGGTTGTTTGGTTTGTTAGTTTGTTCACTCATTCGTTCATTTGTTTGTTCATCTGTTAGTTTGTTTGTTCATTCTTCTGTTGGTTGGTTGTTTGGTTCGTCAGTTGGTTCCTTTATTTCTTTGTACATTAGTTCTTTTGTTTGTTCACTCATTCATTTGTTTTTTTGTTTATTCGTTAGTTAAATGTTTGTTCATTTGTTTGTTCCTTCCTTCTATCCTTCCTTCATTCATTACTTTTTTCTGCTGGTTTTTATGGTTTTGAATGGAAGTTATCTCTGGATTGAACTGAAGAATAATAAGATTTACTTTATTTATAAAATATGGATTTGAGTTAAGTAGTTAAAAATTGTTTAACTCTGTAAAGGTATGATGGCACTTCTATTTGAATCAAATCAATACTGTCTTAAAGAGTATTGTTTGTTTGTTTTTTTCAAAATTGACAGCTGGTTAGAATGACAAATGATTTCATAAAGTATGCTACGGTTGAAAATTATCAGGAAAAAAAATTGCATCGAATATTGATTTCGTAACTCTTTTGATGTTAAAACAATGACATTATGTTAACATAAAACTGTTTATAACTTGTATTTACCAGTAGTTTAAGGAATGAATGCAAAAATATGTTTTACTTAAATGCATATACATCATAAATCCAGAGAAACTGGCAAATTTCAAGTAATCTCTTAATTTTTTCCGCCATAATAATCCACCTCTGTACTGCACATTAAACAATTTTAATGCCCAACATGGAAGCAAAGAAGCACACAATGAGCTGCTCAATCATAGTATTGCTTTGAACAAATTATCCAGAGGAATGAAAGCTGCGAATGTGAATTACCTGCGCATTGTGCTCCACAAACAATGAAGCTCGGAGTTTAGTTACTTCAGAAATACTAATTTTACCCTTAATATAGTGATTCATTTTCAAAGCTATTTCAATACTAAAATTGCAGCGCAGCTGCTGAACATCTCTGTCAATGTTTATTTTTTATTATTGTTTTATTTTTAACTTATTTGACCAGGAAGTTCCTATTGAGATGCAATATCTCTTCTACCAGGGAGTCCAAGTCAAAACAAGCAAGATGCACATCACAACATACAAACACACACACAAAACGTACTTAAAATAATACAAACCATAATCAATTCCTCTGTATAGAAACAACATCTTAAGTAATGGTGTCTGAGAGTATATATAGGCAATATCTTTGTGCTAAATGGTTTGAATGAGCGCTTTCATTCAGAGTATACAGACAGACCATGGTGTAGTAAATCATTAGACATTAATAGGATATTAGTCTGTATGAGAGCTTTAAGTGCATTTTCTGGGTTTGGAGGGTCTCCTCTTAGGATTTCCTCTCACTCTTGTAAATATTTTATCTCATGTGGGCATTACTGGATCAGTGCTAATCAAACGAGTATTTAGGATACGTGTCTGACTGGAGGAACAGTGTTTTTAAATCCTGTAAAGCTATTTTCCCGCATTTCTCCTATATTTTCAGTCTTTCTCTGAAGGGTGGCAATAAACATTAAAGGGTCACGAAACACTAAAGCACATGTTTTGAGCTGTTGACAGTCGGATATGTGTC
The DNA here is from genome assembly GCF_049306965.1 of Danio rerio. Taxonomy (NCBI): domain Eukaryota; kingdom Metazoa; phylum Chordata; class Actinopteri; order Cypriniformes; family Danionidae; genus Danio; species Danio rerio. The sequence goes on along the minus strand of NC_133187.1, from coordinate 3,865,777 downwards.
CCACACTGCTAAAAACACTATTAGGACACATATATTTCACAAAAAAGTGAAAATTGGTTGTTTTTGCGTTATTTCAAGCAAATTTGTACGCCGGTTTGAAACGAATTTTTGAAGCTCCGTCACGGCCATGAGATCTTAGCGTGTATTCCAGCGTGTAGACCAGGGGTCTCAAACTCAATTTACCTGGAGGCCGCAGGAGGCAAAGTCTGGGTGAGGCTGGGCCGCATAAGGGATTTCACAAAAAAAAATTCCTTAAATGTCATTATTAACAGTTTTAATTATTTCTTCTGAACATGAAGTGTCCTGAACATTAATAGAACATTGAGTGAAGATTATGAACAGTTCTTCTGAACATGGCATCTTTTGCCTACTCCTTACTGCCAGAGACTTGACAGCGCTTCTTCTCACAAATGTGAACCACATTTGGCTTTAGAGCGGAAGCAGTTAAGACCCTCAGTATGGCTTGAAGATGATCATCATTAAGTCTAGACCTGTACTTTGACTTATTGAAGTTCAAGGTGGAGAATAACTTCTCACACAAATATGTGCTCCCAAAAAGGCCAAGTCCTAGGGAAAAAAGTGGGGGAACTCACTCAAAACTTCCATTCCCTCACCTAAAAAAAAGGCGTATATATGTATAAATAAAACACCCACACCCCACTCCAGTCACATCAGTCTGTACCAGTCTGTATCTACCTATAATATATATAAGAAAGGGCTAGAAATTAACTTTTTTACTTGGTAGCACCGGTGCTCCCAACTTCAAATATTTAGGAGCACCAAAATAAATTTAGGAGCACCAGAAAAAATTTAGGAGCACCCACCAAAACTGAATGAGCACCGCTGCAAATTGCTTTTTAAAGGCTTTATTGTATTTTAAAACAACATCAATAGGACTGACAAAAAACAGAAACAACTATCTAACTAATGCTGCGAAGACATTGATATTTGTGTGCCATAATTCCAAAATGAATGTCTAATAATTAGGCCATAGAATATTAATGACGATGAAAATGACAATAATAGTAACAATGAATTCCATTTCTCATTATGATACTGCCTTAAATGTGCATGAATGTAGGTTATCTGCTATAAAAAGTCTGTTATTTTATGAAAAATAATTGTATAGTTTGCATCAAACAAAAATGAAGCATTAATAAATAATATTTCTGCTACAAAACAAACAAAAGATTATAATAAATCATTCAATTCAATGATGAAAGCTGCAAAGCAGTCATCAGTAAATAAAAATAATAATAATATACACCTCAAAAAAGAATAGACAAAAGAAAGAAAGTAAAGTCTCACTATCACTCTTTATAAGTTTTGGTTTCAGTTTGTGTCAATTTAAAGGTTCAGATGATCTTCATTTTTCTGTGTTTGTGGAAAAGCTGGCGAGTCAGCCGACCCAATTTATGAGCAGGCAGCGCAAGATTCTTGCGAATACCACCGGCGCAATACCGCTCTTTGTTACGAGCCGCAGTTTCAGTGTAAACTTAGTAAAGGCGAGCTTCTTTGGCGATGATATGTACAGTATTAGATTTGACTTTTAGCGGACATTTGCGCTGAACACGCAGTGAACGCAACGCATGGAGATTCGGGCACCTTCTCCAAGAAGCGAGTACTCGATTGATCTCAGCTGGTGGATCATTATTCCCCACGTGACGTGTCATGATCGCTCTCATTTGCACCTCAATTTTAGGTGGGGTTTGCAAACCTGTGTGCTTTAAGTTTTTACTCTTCAGCCGTTTGCATTTCCCCGTGGTCATAAAAGCTCCTTCCCTGTCATCTGACAGCGGAATACCTTGAGTGATTGACAGCTAATATGAACCAATATAGCGGCAGGGAAGAGCGATTCAGCACGTTTTTACAAAAAATCAAAACAGGTCGCACTACAACCATTATCTGCAGTCGCACTAATGCGCCCAAATATATTATGAGGTCGCATAGATTATTTTCGGGCGCATATGCGACCAAAATGGTCGCAATTTCGAGCCCTGATGCAGGCTGTAGCTAAGTGGCAGGCAGGGGCGGGAACAGCTTACCTTGGTTCTGGCCGGCGCGAGTTCCCGTCACAGCGTCTAACAAAGGGGCGGGGTACGTGGTGACGCCACCGGCTTCCCCGCCCCTTTGTTTACATGGCGGGCGGGGAATGCCAGTGACCGCTGTGTACGGATAGAATCAGCGGAGCGGGGAGCGCTCTCTCTCCCCGCTCCGCTGATTCTGTCAGTGTACAGCGGTCGGCGCGGACCACAAAATATTGCACTGAGGGCCGCAAATGGCCCGCGGGCCGCGAGTTTGAGACCCCTGGTGTAGACTGTACGTCTGTACCTGGGAGTACCGTATTACGTCTCTGAGTGTGTTGCATTGATTCATGAGTATGGCTTGGTTCAAACCAATCAGCGCGCTCCATTATGTATGCGCTGCAACTTCATTATTATGCATGCTAGCTTCGAAGACTGTACCTGAAACAGTGTTCAGGTGGCAGAGAAATGCCTCGTTGTGTTGCCAAAAGGAGTGGGAAAACAATAAGAAATGTTTATAGATTCGGGTTGTCAGTGTTGCTTTTATAATGTGCTGCAGTGAAGGTTTTGTTTTTTATGTTCTCTCTATGATAGCGCTGCTGGACTCACATGTGGATCCGTGCACGCGACGCGCAGCAGAAATACGTTTGTACGGAACATTTTTTATTCGAGAGCTTTTTGCATCTGGAAATGGAGAAATCTAGATTTGCTGCTCGTTTCTTAAATTAATACGCAGCTCCAGTTGGTGTTGATTGTCCTGTCTACAGAATTGGTAAGTGTGTGCGATCAGCGCCTATTCTTTGTTCATTCAGATGGCAAAGTTATAGTCGATAGGGTCAGCAGTACTCTTTCAGTGTTTAAAGACAGACCTTAGTCAAAATCATTTCTAAGTTACTTAGTTTACAGTACAATAACATCACTACAATATTATGGACTGAAAGATCCGCTGTAAATGCTGCTCTCTGAGTGTAAACACGTGAACACTGTAAGCAAACTATTGCCAACCGTCGAGTTTAGTTTTCGCCACATTTTGTGACAGGATTGTCTACACACACACGGCTTTCTGACCTACCGTGTGCATCTGAGTTATCGAGAAATGCAGAGTTTTTTTTCTCTTAATCAACGTGCGGTGTCAAACATTCCACTGTCATTAAACGTCTTTCTCCCCTGCGTGTGTGTTCCCATTTTTATTCAAATCCTTCCCATTTTCCCTCCCCTGACACTCCCACCCAGAGCTAGACACACCCACTTTCCTGACTTGTTAAAACTAGAGGTGTGAAATCACCCTGTTGAAACGGTGGGTTTCATGGCCCTTTAAAGAGCCGATCCTCTCTATACACAACCCATAGCCGATCCACCAGGGGACGCCCTTGCTCTTAAATGTGAGTCTGTTCTGTGCTTTCGCTTTATTCAGACATGAAAACACTTTGAAATAAATATAAAAACGGCGGGATTCCCTTTGCAGGGCAAGGACATTTTCACAGGATGTCTGATAATATTTTTTCTTCTGGAGAAAGTCTTATTTGTTTAATTTCGAGTGGAATAAAAGCAGTTTTTAATTTTTTAAACACCATTTTAAGGTCAAAACTATTAGCCCCTCTAAACTTAATATTTTTCTGATAGTCTACAGAACAAACCATCGTTATACAATAACTTGCCTAATAACCCTAACCTGCCTATTTAACCTAATTAACCTAGTTAAGCCTTTAAATGTCACTTTTAACTTTATAGAAGTGTCTTAAACAATATCTAGTCAAATATTGTTTACTGTCATAAATAAATCAGTTATTAGAAATGACTTATTAAACCTATTATGATTAGAAATGTGTTGAAAAAAATCTGTTCTCCTTTAAACAGAAATATATATATATATATATATATATATATATATATATATATATATATATATATATATATATATATATATATATATATATATATATATATATATATATATATTGCATAGCTCAATCATTTTAGCAGCTGTCATCATCACCGAAGCTGAATTTGATTGGTTGTCACAGAGTGAGGGTGTTTCAGATGTTTTGCTGGACAGTAAATGGATGTTTTACTGTCGATCTGGAGAATATGCAGAAGGACCTGCTGGAGTCCTCTTATCCGGTTACCATGGCGATCTGGGCCGCACATTCATGATGTAGCCATGTGTGTGTGTATTGTGTGTGTGTTTGGACTGCCCACAGGTGCGAGTTATGTTGCTCATCACCCTTTTTGGCAGTGAAATGCAGGTTTGGTTTTCACACTGCGTCTATGTTTCGTGCTCTTGATATATTAATGTAAAAACTGCACTCATTCTCATCGAAAACATCCTGAGCATGTTTGAAATGAAGAGAAATCTTAAAGCAGGTATATATAATGTTACCGCGGAATGAAGCTTGTACAATAAACTATTTTTTTATTCCGTGTTTATCGTGGAAGTGTTGCCAATTGCTTTATATTCTCAACAGCTAAGTGATCACTTAGTTTCACACTGTAAAACCCAACAGTCAACTTTGTCAAAATAAATGAGTGTAGTTAACTCAAAATTTACTCAATTAATTCTACTCATTTGAAAAGAGTTTTGAACTCAGTGTTGAAGGTAATGAGTTAATTAAACCCCTCATTACTTCAACTTAAATGGAGTAAGTTCACAGTACTCAAATAGATTCGTTTTTTAACTCAAAGGGTTCGTTTCAGTCAGATAAGAGCAAGCTGTAAATATCATAAAATAATGCTGTGTTTTGACACTAATTTCGATCAAATCAAACACTGAAATAATTGTTTGTTAGTGTAATATTTTACGGCACACTGATTTAGCATGCAGTTGGTCTCCGTACCTGCCGCTTCATCCCAACCCAACAGCAGGTGGCACTGTCTGAGAAAACGATAAGTCTGGAAGTGCAGGTCTGAGTGTGCAGTTGGGTCTCCAGGCCTGCAGCTTCACCTTACTCCTGTGAGATGACAGCGACCTCTAGTGGATTTACACGAGAACAGCAGGCACTCGTGAGAGAAATTTGATATCTGAAAAGGTGTACACAGCGGCCTCTAGTGGATTTACACAAGAACAGCAGGCGTGAATGGCCCTCGCGAGATAAATTTAAGATCTGAAAAGGCGTACACAGCGGCCTCTAGTGGATTTACACGAGAACAGCAGGCGTGAATGGCACTCGCGAGATAAATTTGAGATCTGAAAAGGCATACACAGCGGCCTCTGTTGGATTTACACAAGAACAGCAGGCGTGAATGGCACTTTCAAGAGAAATTTAACATCTGAAAAAGCGTACACAGCGACCTCTGGTGGATTTACACTAGAACAGCAGGCATGAATAGCCCTCGCGAGAGAAATTTGACATCTGAAAAAGCGTACACAGCGACATCTAGTGGATTTACATGAGAACAGCAGGCGTGAATGGCACTCGCGAGAGAAATTTGATATCTGAAAAGGTGTACACAGCGGCCTCTAATGGATTTACATGAGAACAGCAGACGTGAATCGCACATTCGCGAGAGAAATTTGAAATCTGAAAATGTGTACACAGCGGCCTCTGGTGGATTCGCAGAAACGAAAACTACAAAAAAAAAAAAAAAACTTCCTTGGACTTTTTTAGCGCTCTCCAGAAATGTATATAGGGATACGTAATTAAAAAGAGCCTGGGTTGTAAAAAATGTAGTTGAAACCTGATTAACTTATTAAAATAAGTTAAAAAAACATCAAAATATCTGTCTTGACTTTTTGTCATTAGATTTTGTACTGTGTACCATGAAATAAAATAATGCTCCTTCCGCCCAGCCCTACATGCGTATGGCGTTAGTAAGACACCATATCTGCACATTTTGCATATCATCATAGTGTTCACTTGCAAAAATATTATGTTCATAAAGGGCTAATGACGTTTTTATGAAGGTAGCAGTACTGATGCTCACGTTTTAACCATCAGCGCTTCTTTTTAATATCCTTTCTGTCCTCGGCTGTGTTCATAATCAACGTGTGCGCTGGAAAGATGTCATTTCCATTAGCTCAACAAACTCACGGCATTCAGTGGCTGTTGAGGAAAGATTAGTGCTGTGATTTGTGTGTCTGACATTATTAACTGTGCTTTTCTTCATTAACACAGAGGATAAGCGAAGCGTCGTCTGTCAGTGTCAGGGAAATCCAGGACACACACATGCGGGAAACACACTGTCAGCGCCTTTCTCTAAATATTACCACACATCATTGATTGAAATATTTACTGTGATTATTTGAGCAATGACCTTGATATACAGTTTAGGTCACAATTATTAGCCCCCGGAATATATTTTTTTCTCCAATTTCTGTTTAAAGGAAAGAATAATTTTTAGCACATTTCAAAACATAATACTTTTAATAACTCATTTATAATAACTGATTTATTTTATTTTTTGCCATGATGACAGCACATAATATTTGACTAGATATTTTTTAAGATTCTAGTATTTGGCTTAAAGTGACATTTAGAAGCTTAACTAAGTAATTAGGCAAGTTAGGCTAATTAAGCAAGGCTAATAATATTGACCTTAAAAAAGTATTTAAAAAATAAAAATAAATAAAAATAAAACTGCTTTTATTCTAGCTGAAATAAAACAAATAAGACTTTCTCCAGAAGAAAAAACATTCGCTATTTACAGGACGTAAAGTAAGTCCAAGTGGAAAAAATGAGTATTTCACTAGCAAACAGTTAACAGTTTTTTTAACAGAAAACTGTTAAACAGAGCATCTACTGCGTGAGAATGAGAGATAAATGATCTACTTTCACATTCGCTCTTGGATAGGGAAACCTTTATGCACAGACATCAATTAGCCTATAAATATCTAATTTCGTTTGTTAAGCGCAAAGATTTGTTTCAAAACTATTTCTAAATTCAGTTCTAATTTTTAGCAAATGAATAAATGAACAATAATAACAAAATGTGCTCAAAAACCTGAGTTATATCCTAAAACACATGCTGTGCCCCATATGGTCTAAAACCTGACAGGTGGGCAAATCTAAGCTTGCTTTTAATAAAACAAATATAAATATGGATATAATAAATAATACTGCTAATAATAATAACATTATACAAAAGCAAATTGTTATGAATGAACTGAAAAAGCCTCCCGAGATGAAGGAATAAAAGCAGTGGTTTTTCATATTTATGTACGCTAGAAAATAATATGTTTTGTAATATTTTAATCCTTTATATTTATATTCTATATCTATTTTTATCATATACTATATATATCCTTAATATTTACATTTTTTCATATGTAAAGATATTTGCCTATTGCTCTCTTGTGTGTATTAAGCAGTGCGTAAGCGAGGAGCAACTCTGCGCTGGAGTTTAGACCGGGTTTGTTTTGGTCTAATGAAAAATCTATTATAGATTCTCAAAACAGCAACGCGCCAGCGGTCCGCATCAGAACACCTTCCTTTTTAGACTAGAACACCTATGGGCGCACAAATGAGCGCTAATGCATTTGCTATTTAAACAGCGTAGCGCAACGCCTCAAAACGACTCTTGCGCCAAGCTGAAACTACCAAAAGACTACTGCGCCGCGCCTTGCGCCACACTGCGCCGGGTGTATGATAGGGCCCTATGTCTTGTTTTTTGAGCCCTAGTAAACACACACACACATTTTATCCATGTTAGTAAGTTCACAGATGAACAAACCACAGCGTCTTCATCTTCGCTGACCTGGAATGAACTCAAACACACTCCTGTTCACGCAGTTGTTCGGCGCTATGAGACACACAGCAGATGTTGTGTTACATGTGTGTGTAAACTGCTGTATTATCTGAATGATGTATTAGACACGCTCTACTGAAGCCTGTCTAGGATTGCTGTTGTTAGGAGTGTGTGTGCATTTGTCCTACATTAAGCTGATGCAGTCAAAACACACATATTTGTTTCTCATGACAGTGATCCGCACTTTGAAAAGCATTATGTTGGTGAATTTGTGCACCGGCTCGTCTGAGTTTAACATGATCAAAGAATAAGACATTTCATCTTGACTGTCAAAACAAAGCTGATTGTAGGAATTTATTTTCTTTATTTTTTATTTTTTCAACTGTAACTCAAAGCTTCACTAACATCAAAAAGGACAGGAGGAACTTTTGTGTTTGTGAACATTATGCTTGCATGCATTGCATCTGGAAGGGCCTCGCTGCGTAAGACATATGCTGGAATAATTGGCGGTTCATTCCGCTGTGGTGACCCCTGATAAATAAGGGACTAAGCCAAAGGAAATTGATTGAATGTTTGCATGCCCCCCCCCCAAAAAAATTATATATATATATATATATATATATATATATATATATATATATATATATATATATATATATATATATATATATATATACATATATTGACCATATTTATATATATGACCATATTTATATATATGTTTATTGCTGTTATGGTCAATAGTAAAATATTATATTTATTTGACTAATTATATTTGAAACTAAAGCCAAAAAATGGTCTATAAGCAATCATTTCAATCTTTCAATAAACATTTCAGTTTATTTTGAAATTGGTTAATTTAGTTATGTGTTATTAAATTATTAAAGCAACAATTGAAAAATGTTAAATGTAATCAAAATGAAAAATTATTTATACAAAAAAAGTATAATCAGTACTGATAAATTAATTAAATGTACACAAATGATCAAATTGTTAGATATAAATTTGATGTTAAAAATATATTTGAAATACATAAATTTTTCTCAACAAAATATTTAATATTAACCAATAAACAATGTGGTACTCGTATTTTGTCTACACCTTATACATTATAATTATTATTATTATATTTAATATTTTTTTTATAATTTTATATTAATATATTATTTATTTATAATTTTATAATTATTTTTTTTATTATTGTTAATAATATTATTATTAATAATTTAATCATTTTATTTGATTAATTTTTATTATTATTTTATTTAATAATTATTTTATAATTTTATATTATTATTTATTATTTTATAAATATTTTATCATTCATTCATTCATTCATTTATTCATAATTTTTTTTTCCGGCTTAGTCCCTCTATTAATCTGGGGTCGCCACAGCAGAATGAACCACCAAAGTATCCATCATATGTTTTACGCTGCTGCAACCCATTACTGGGAATAGTTACACTCTCATTCACACACATACACTAAGGACAATTTAGCTCACCCAATTCCCCTATAGCGCATGTGTTTGGACTGTAGGGAAACCGCAGCATCCGGAGGAAACCCACGCCAACATAGTGAGAACATGCAAACTCCACACAGAAATGCCAACTGGCCCGGCTAAGATGCGAACCAGCGACCTTCTTGCTGTGAGGCGACAGCACTACCTACTGCACAACCATACTGACCTATTATTATTATTATTATTATTATTATTATTATTATTATTATTATTATTATTATTATTATTATTATTATCATTATTATTATTATGTACAGTGTCTGGTATCTTCAGCCACACATATCTGTGCAAAAGGTTGCGAATATATTTATTTGCATTAATTGGTAAATTAGTCTTATTGTCAAATAAAAATGTAAACGCACATCTCAAAAAATGTAGATATTAAGACCTGATGTCATTAGCAACTAAATGATTTCAAATGTCAATAAAAGTCAACTTGTTCAACTTTTCGACATCAGAGTTGGTCGGAGCAGATATCAAGCTCCTGTAATTCACAAATATAACTGAATGGAAAACAATGGTAAACCACTGGCAAATATAAATTAGCAGGTACTTATATACCTATAGTAATGCCAATAAAGTACTTAAAAAGATAGAGTTAATTTTTTTTAATGTGCTTATCAAAGTAAATAAATCATGTTTGCCTGAAAAAAATAGATATCAGATCAGGCCATCGGGCCACTGTGTTTGATCTGCGTTCAGGACTGTTGAAAATAAAGAGAGCAAGAAAGCATTCCAGATCAAAAGTACAGCATCGTGATATCATTCATACACCATTTCAAAATAACACTCAGACACGGAAAGAGCAAACTCACACGCAACAATTATCATTTACCTCATATAGTATTTTTAGAGGGTTTCAGATTGCACTTTCGTAACATTAACGAACAATGAAAAATACATTTATCATAGTACTTATTCATTGTTAATGTTAGTTAAAAAACTGATTACTGACGGTGCATTAACTATTGTTAACAAACACTAATTTGTATTTTAATAATGCAGTAATAAACATTGAACTATGATTAATAAATGTAGTATGAGTATCGTTAATTCTTAGTTTATGTTAGTAAAATAAATATATAAAACTGTTTTAAGTGTGACCAAAAATTCCTGGTTAAACTAGAAAAAGTGATATAATATGTTCACTTATTAAAACAAGCTTACAATGCTTCAACATTTAGGGCGAATCTTTTTATGCCAATGCAATGCTAGCTGTTTTACTCATATTTAACTAATTTTTAAATATGTGCCTCAGCCTACATTATGGTAAAACATAAAAATATGTTGCTCCTGGTACATTTCGCTGAAGGTTTCAGAGGACAAATCTACTAGAGGGCGCTGTCTACATTTTCACAATTCTGAATTATGTTACTTAGAGTACGTTTGGTTGTGCGTTTCAGATACAAAATCCACTAGAGGGCGCTGTCTGCATATTTGAAATTCTGAAATACGTTACTTAGGTTGTTTTTTGGTGCATTTCAGAATAAAAATCCACTAGAGAGTGCTGTCTACATATTTGCATTTCCGAAATATGTATATGTTTTGTTGTGCATTTTGAATGAAAAATACATTAGAGAGGGCTGTCTACATTTTTCGCAATTCTGAAATATTAGATTTAGGGTACATTTTATTGTGTGTTTCAGATTAAATATCCTCTAGAGGGAGCTGTCTACATTTTTGATATTCCAAAATACATAATTTAGGGTACATTTTGTTGTGCTTTTCGGTTAAAAAATCCACTAGAGGGCGATGTTTACATATTCGCAGTTCTGAAAAACATTACTTAGGATATGATTTTTTGTGCATTTTGGATTAAAAATCCATTAGATGGCGCTGTCTACATAATTGCAATTTTGATATATGTTACCTCAGGTACGTTTTGTTGTGCATTTCAGATAAACAATCCACTAGAGGGCGCTGTCTACATTTTTGCAATTCTGACATACGTTACTAAGGGTACGTTTTGCTGTACGTTTCGGATTAAAAATCTACCAGAGGGCGCTGCTTTCATTTTTTGCAATTCTGAAATGCGTTACTTAGGCTACATTTAGTTGTGCATTTTAGACTTTAAAAAATTTCACTAGAGGGCACCTTCTACATTTTTGCAGTTATAAAATACGTTACTTATGGTATATTTTGCTGTGCATTTTGGATTAAAAATCCACTAGATGGCGCTGTTTACATATTTGCAGTTATAAAATACGTTACTTATGGTATATTTTGCTGTGCATTTTGGATTAAAAATCCACTAGAGGGCGCTGTTTACATATTTGCAATTTCGAAATACATTACTTGGGGTACATTTAAATATATTACTAAGGTGCAGTTTGTTGCATGTTTCATATACACGTTTTCATACATTGATGACGCTTGTCGTACAGATCAGCTAACGAAACACAGACCTAAACACTTCCCTAAACTCAAACAATAGTGTTTTCAATATAAAAAGTAAGAGAAATTGCTTTGCGATCAGACAGATTTACCTTGATTTTACATTAGTTTAATCTCTATGCAAACGAGCTTTACCATACTTGAACAACACAAGTACAACACTGTACAAAGTGAACTACAGAGCAAACATATTCGATTATAAATCACCATTAAGCTGTTTTGAGGTGTTTATTTTTATTTTGTGTTCTACTAAGAACAAGAGAAAATTTTTTATTTGTTCATCGATAATATCTCGCTGTAAATATCAATAGTGTGAAAAGGAACAAAAGTTGTTTGTGTCATAGTGCCCCCTAGTGTTCATTTACATACAAACTGCAGTCAAACGTCAAATGTAGGCTGAAGCACACACTGTATTTCCTGTGTTGCTTTTATTTGATTTATATGACTTTTTAAATAACTTACCATCCTACATTCAGTTTTAACATGGGTTACTGTGTATTTGTGCACTTTAGTAGTGTTTTCCGGGTGTTTCTTCACCTCAGTCGGTCCAGCTGTTGTGCTCCTCATAAGGGCTGTTTGTTCGCAGCGGGTCACATGATCAGTGGATCTGTTGTTCAGGCGTCTGTCAGTGCGCTTCAGTGTAAATGCTTCACATTTCATCGTGAGCTGGTTTCATGTTCAGCCATCCCTTCGACATCTCAGGCTCTCCAGGAATGCGCATCGAGTTTTACTCCGGTCCCACCGGGTCTGACACAAACTTAACAGAAGAACAAATATTACAATGTTTTCCCATATCGCACATGTGTGCTTTTTTTGTTGATCCTGCTTGTAATTAGTTGGGTCAGAGGTTCATGATTGGTTCATTTAACAATGGATAGAGCTAAAAATGTCTCAAGAGAAGTGATGTGATTAGCGAGGTCTGATTTATTAACTTTAGTTCATACTGTACTTTAATTCACATGAATACGCAACATATAAAATATTTTTTGTGCTGATATTATTTCATAAAGTTTACAATTTATGGTTGTTTGTGTTAATTCACAATGCATTGCATTGCAAAATATTTATATTATTAAATATTGAATTTAGTAAAGTGATATAAGTATTATACATTTTATTGTTAATTATTATAATTATATATTATATTATGTTGTATTATATTATATTATATTATATTATAATTTATTATGTTTTATTATATTATATTATATCATATTATATTATATTATATTATATTATATTATATTATATTATATTATATTATATTATATTATATTATATTATATTATACTCTGTTTATTATATTATGTTTTATTATATTATATTATTTTATATTATATTATATTATGTTTTATTATATTATATTATTTTATATTATATTATATTATATTATATTATATTATATTATATTATATTATATTATATTATATTATATTATATTATATTATATTATATTATTTTATATTATATTATTTTATATTATATTATATTATGTTATATTATATTATATTATGTTTTATTATATTATATTATATTATATTATGTTTTATTATATTATATTATATTCTATTACATTATATTATATTATATTATATTATATTATATTATATTATATTATGTTTTATTATATTATATTATATTATATTATGTTTTATTATATTATATTATATTATATTACATTACATTACATTACATTACATTACATTATATTATATTATATTATATTATATTATATTATATTATATTGATTGTAATGTAAGTAATATTTTTAAAAATGTGATAATGTGTAAATTGTCATATAATAATTAAAATTATTAAATTAAACTAGTAACACAGTCACAAATTCTGTATTTATTAATTATTTATTGTTATAAATATGGTGCATATCAAATTATGTTTGTAATATTGTTGTCGGTTCATTCCGTTGTGCTGACCCCTTATAAATAAAGGACCAAGCCAAAAGCAAATGTATGAATGAATGTTTTGATTTTAAAGTTTCTGACTTTGTCCAGTATGTGTAATAATCTTTGCAGGACAGCACAGTCTATCATATTAAGTATTGATTTTTGGCCCAATCAGTCTGCATAATTAAATAAGGGATGTAAAATGAAATCAGGTAGATGCATCTCTATATATATGACATATTACAATCCAATGTTCCTCTGTTGGTTGCAAGCCACACTGAAAAGTAATAGAACAGCAGAGTCTCTAGAGAGCATTTGATTGAAAGCATAATGTGCGACTGCATTATAGTGTGGACTGTTTAAAACAGAGGGTCAATACTGTGTTTGAGTATATAAACATATTTAATTCATTTAAAGGAGACCTAGTATGCCCCTTTTTACAAGTCTCTGATGTCCCTAGAGTGTTTATGTAAAGTTTCAGCAAAATTAACCACAGATAATCCTTCACAACTCTTTGAATCTGCATCTTTTAGGCTTTGATTCTAATTGTGGCATTTTGGTGACTGTCACTTTAAATTCAAATGTGATTGTGCTCTTTTTACAAGAGGGCGGAGCTACATGTGCCTATGTGTCAGTGTAGTGGTAGATTCAAAAACAAGACTAAAATCCTATGCTTAAGAGAGAGAGATTGTCACTAGTGGGCGGGGCTTTCCCTCCTCTGATGACACGTACAAAGGGAGAATGTCAATTAAAGTGTTTCTGCAGACTGTTTTTATCAAGTGTGATTGTGAACAATAAAATGTATACATCTGTACCATTAAAAGCTGCTTATATGCACAGTCTGTTGCCACACAATTGCATTTAAACTCCTTATAATAGTGATTTTTGCATAATAGGTCCACTTTAAAGCCTTCAAAATCGAATTTCCCATTCATATAAACAGATGTCAGATTAATTATTGACTAATGTTGAAGATTTTTAATACTGATGGTTCACATCCACTATTCTTAATGGCAGTTTGTTACAATAAGGAGTCAGTTTATTGGAGTAATGATTTAAATATGATATGCCCAATATAAACCTGTCTCTCATATATTATTGGGTAAATATTGATTTCTGGCCCATAATCAGATTACGGTATTATCAACTACAATCAAGTGTTCTTCCATTCTACCAATTTAAAGCCAAATTGATCATGAACTAAACAATTTAGTGTCATAATCATGAATATATAATTATATTTAGTATCTGTGTTGTTTGTGCATTACTTTAAACTTTTAATCCTGGTTCTCATAATAATATTTATGAAGCCTGGGATATTATATTATATTATATTATATTATATTATATTATATTATATTATATTATATTATATTATATTATATTATATTATATTATATTATATTATATAATTCATTCATTCATTCATTTATTTATTTATTTTTTAACTTAATTTAACTTAATTTAATTAAAAAAATAACTTTTTTGTTTTATTTATTTTATTTTTATTTTGTTTAATTTTGTTTTAATGTAATAGATTTTTTATTTTGTTTTATTTTTTTATTTTTTATTTTATTCACTTTATTTTATTTACTTTATTTTGTTTTGTTTTTGTTTATTTATTTTATTTATTTGGTTTTATTTATTTATTTATTTTAATTAATTTAATTTTCTTTTAATTTAAATGTTTTGTTTGGTTTTATTTTATTGTATTTTTACTTTATTTTATTTTATTCACTCTATTTTAAATTTTTTTATTTATTTGGTTTTATTTATTTTTAATTTTTTTACTTAATTTAATTTTCATTTAATTACATTTTTTATTTGGTTTTATTTCATTTTTACTTTATTTTATTTACTTTTTTATTTTTATTTTGTTTCATTTTATTTTATTTTATTTTTTTGCTTAATTTAATTTTAATTACATTTTAATTTAATTTTATTTTATTTTATTTTATTTTATTTTTAATAACTCGTTTGGATTTAAATATGTCATATTTTATTCCCAAAGATGCTAGGTGACCAAATATACCTATATTTAATGAATAGTTCGTTGTTTAATTACTAACTAGTTCAACTTTAAAAGTATATTAAAATAAATTTAAAAAAAGACTTTCTCTATTATCCTTAACAATAGCCTTGACTATATCCACAATATACCACAACCAATATAGCCAATCTTATTGCTTAAGTATAGATTTTAGGCTTATAATCAGATCAGATAATTAAATCACTGATATGAAATGAAATCAGGTGCTTGTGTCTGTATACCAATTACAATCCAGTAGCGGCAGTGAAACCCAATCCTCCCTTTGACTGGGTCCATCTGTTGTGTCTTCCACTATGACCTTGGCTTATGCTCTTGTCTCTGTCGTCACCATCCTTCTTTTCTCCATATGCATGCATGTGTGTGTGTGTGTGTGTGTGTGTGTAATCTCGGCCCGTCTGTAGAAAGCAGTGTTGTTGAGGAGCCTTTACATTGATATATACGGGACTGCAGAGCTGCTCTGTATCGCTCTGGGCATCTGTCGGTGACTCATTGAGGTTTTTTTTCCAGCTTTGCATTCACAGACGCATGTTAGCGCAGACAACTGTTAGGAGTTGGGCTTTGCGTGTGCAGTCAGTCATAGATGATATACTACATCTGCCAGATCCACACTGCAGGGTTTCGGGAGCATCCTTCTTATTATAGATAAACTGGGGATATTTTTACTTGATCTAAGAATTTGTAGATATTTGGACTAGAAACAAGACAAATTGCCTTTCAAACCACCTGGAACTGCATTCATATCATAATATTTATCACAGAGAAATAAAACATTGCAATATGACATTTTTTCCAGTATTGTGCCGCCCTATGTCACATATTTATATTTATTAGTTTCAAAAAGAGGCTGATCAATAATTGATGTTAATAATTATGTGAAAATGACTTGAAAATCTGACCTGAAGTGACGTTCGCACCTGTTTTGGGATGCAGTTTCTGCTGGGCTGAGCGCTGCACCTGGTTGTCTGGGCCGCCTGCACACTCCTCCACTGTTCACCCTCATCTGTATGCCACACATGGCTGAAGTCTGGAGTGGTTTGTCTTGGTCTGTTTTGAGAGCTCGGTCAGCAGCATCTGAAAAACAGTGTCGATTTTAGCCTTTCCTCATCCCTCTTAAACCCCTCTCAGCGATGTCACTCTGCCAAAGATAAGATGCCGGCAGCCTGCAGTGCTGAAGCAGTGTTACAGCAGAATACAGCAACATTTACAGCAGAGATACTGTAAAACACAGCAATGTTACAGCAGATTATATCAACACAGAGCAAAGGTACCGCAAAATATAGCAGAATACAGCAACATACAGCAGTGGTACCGCAAAATATAGCAGAATACAGCAGAATACAGCATTGGTACTGCAAAATATAGCAGAATACAGCAACATACAGCAGTGGTACCGCAAAATGTAGCAGAATACAGCAACTTACAGCAGTGGTACCGCAAAATACAGCAGAATACAGCAACATACAGCAGTGGTACCGCAAAATACAGCAGAATACAGCAACATACAGCAGTGGTACCGCAAAATATATCTGAATACAGCAACATACAGCATTGGTACCGCAAAATATAGCAGAACACAGCAACATACAGCAGTGATACCGCAAAATATAGCAGAATACAGCAACATACAGCAGTGGTACCGCAAAATATAGCAGAATACAGCAACATACAGCAGTGGTACCAGAAAATACAGCAGAATACAGCAACATACAGCAGTGGTACCACAAAATACAGCAGATTACAGCCACATTCAGCAGTGGTACCACAAAATAGAGCAGAATACAGCAACATACAGCATTGGTACTGCAAAATATAGCAGAATACAGCAACATACAGCAGTGGTACCGCAAAATATAGCAGAATACAGCAACATACAGCAGTGGTACCGCAAAGTATAGCAGAATACAGCAACATACAGCAGTGGTATCGCAAAATACAGCAGAATACAGCAACATACAGCAGTGATACCGCAAAATACAGTAGAATACAGCAACATACATCAGTGATACCGCAAAATACAGCAGAATACAGCAACATACAGCAGTGGTACCAGAAAATACAGCAGAATACAGCAACATACAGCAGTGGTACCACAAAATAGAGCAGAATACAGCAACATACAGCAGTGGTACCACAAAATACAGCAGAATACAGCAACATACAGCAGTGGTACCACAAAATACAGCAGAATACAGCAACATACAGCAGTGGTACCGCAAAATACAGCAGAATGCAGCAGAATAAAGCAACATACAGCAGTAGTACCGCAAAATACAGCAGAATACAGCAACATACAGCAGTGGTACCGCAAAGTATAGCAGAATACAGCAACATACAGCAGTGGTACCGCAAAATACAGCAGAATACAGCAACATACAGCAGTGATACCGCAAAATACAGCAGAATACAGCAACATACAGCAGTGGTACCAGAAAATACAGCAGAATACAGCAACATACAGCAGTGGTACCACAAAATACAGCAGATTACAGCCACATTCAGCAGTGGTACCACAAAATAGAGCAGAATACAGCAACATACAGCAGTGGTACCACAAAATACAGCAGAATACAGCAACATACAGCAGTGGTACCACAAAATACAGCAGAATACAGCAACATACAGCAGTGGTACCGCAAAATACAGCAGAATGCAGCAGAATAAAGCAACATACAGCAGTAGTACCGCAAAATACAGCAGAATACAGCAACATACAGCAGTGGTACCGCAATATACAGCAGAATACAGCAACATACAGTAGAGGTAAAAAAATATATAGCAGTTGTACTGCAGAATACATCAACATACAGTAAAGGTAAAGCAAAATACAACATCATTACAGTAAAATACAGCAACAAACAGCATACTGCAAAATACAGCAGCATTTCAGCAAAATACAGCAACATACAGTGGATGTACTGCAAAATACAGCAGCGTTGCAATACAGAATAATATATCAACATACAACAGTGGTACTGCAAAATACAGCAGCATTACAGCAACATACAGCAGTGGTATCGGACCTCTTGGCCAGGTCAACCTTGTAAATGAGATCTTGATCTTAATGTGTTTTGTTATCTGGTTAAATGAAGAAACATATATTATATTCCTTATATGCATATTAAAGAGGGATCTTAAGCTGGAGCAGTATTGCTTTAGTTTATTGTGAGATATTTGTTTTGTTTTGTTATCATCCTCCAAAAGCAATGTCAGCCTGACATTCATTGCTGTTGTTTGTTCTAATTTTAAGAACTTCATTACTTCTCGGTTTTGTGTTTGCATCTTCAATAATTAGGAAAAGTTAAATTTGAAATAATATTTTTGAAGACGCATGTGCATGGTGCTTCTCTCTGGTTTTGATGTGCAGCCTTTGCAGATGTTGTGCTGTCGTAATTCAGTTCACAGTCCTCCAGCTGCACTGCGTGTGTGTGTGTGTGATGACCGATGACTGGGATCATTTACAGCCGTGAATCAGCTGTCCTCCGGTGCCTGACTCCGCTCTCCTCCATCCTCAGAATCGCGCTGTTGTTTAGGATGCAGCTCGGTTGGCTTTTTCACTACCCGCCGTGACTCTCAGTAGCCGATAAATCTGTGCGCCGCCTCTCCAAAATTTCTCACACTCGCACCTGTGCCACAGCGCCAGCCCTCCATGCTCGGCGGACGCTCGCTCCCGCTGGGAAAGCATGCGGGATCGGGTGAAAAAACAACAGCAGAGAGAAACAACATGCCCACTCCCGAAACTACAGCCACCGTTGCTACTGCACGGCCTGTTGCCATAGCAACCATCTGTCTTCTCCGGAGTGCAGGAATGCAGGGATGACAGGAGGAGGAGGACAAGGCAGAGCTTTATGCTTTCCTCTCCATCTGCATGCTCTCGCTCACGGGGAATGTGGGTCATTTCAACCCCTTCATTTGTTTGATTGTGAGTTACGAATAGGATCACACTCACTTGCGCTCAAAAAAAAAAAAAAGACTTTTGCCGCTTGTTTAAACTACTTCTTTAAAATGAGTTGAAACTAAAGTTAACACGATGCTGGAATTCGGTAGAAATCGATACTGATGTTTTAAAAAACGTAAATTTCCCGCTAACATTTGAGCGCTGTTGAGCGTGTTCTTAAACAGCGCTGATTGGTCATTAGCCCCTTTCACACATACAGACCTTTCCGGAAAATTACCGGCAATTTTCCGGAAAGGTTGTATGTGTGAACAGGTCCTTTTTGAAAATACCGGTAAATTCGTTCTGGCTATTTTCCGGAAAGAGAAGTTGTAACATTACCGGCAATTTGCCGGAATGCTGCGCTGTGTGAATGCAGAAGCAAGATTACCGTAATAAGCGCGTGCACGTCTAGAACGTGCTGACGTGAGACGTCTGCTTTAGCCAATCACAACAGTAAGACGCATTTACGTCCGCGCGGTTTGTGAGGATAAAAGCCTTTGAATATTTTTCCAGACACATTGAGCTGCTAGAAGTTAGTCAGATCACGTTTATATGTTCTTCTTAATGCTAACTGTGTAAATAATCATCGATGAGATGCTTATGATAAGCCGTTGTTTGTTTACCTTCAAGCTTTGCGTGCGCCTATGAGCGCCTGCACATGCACATATTATGAACATCTCAACATGCGAAAGTGATCCTGCAAAAGTTGTTCACAATATTGATCATCCACAGAGTTTGTAATTTAGTCAAATGTTTACAAATACAAGCGCAGCCGTTTAAAGCTCATTTGTGGTGAATGATGTCAGAATTTACCGGTATTTTGGAATGGATGTGTGAATGCTCTTTTCCGGAAAATTTCCGTAACGTCCTCGCCTGTGTGAACAGCGCTTTTTTCAATATACCGGTAAAGTCGTTCCGGAAATTTTCCAGAAATTTACCGGTATCACTGTGTGAAAGGGGCTATTGTGTTCACATGCTCAACAGAAATGACTGTGATTGGTCGTGAAGGTCATCAGTTCACCGAACTCACCACTGTTTACTGAGTCTAAACACAGATTCAGGGACACTGGAGTGTTTTAAAGTGACGTTGATCAGCTTGCTTGACTATAAGCGATCCGCTGACGAATCGCGGCTTAAAAAGATCCAGTGTCCCTGTATCTGTGGTTACACTCAGTAAACAGCGGTGAGTTCGGTGAACTGATGACCTTCACTGCCAATCACAGTCATAATTCACAATCTCCGGAAATGTATATAGGGCTACATTTTCAGAATGAGCATATGCTGTTTAAAATGATCTGTTTTTGTTCTTTAAATGGAGGTGTTCTTAAACAGAAGCTATATATGAAATTCAGTATTCACGGGCAGAAAAAGCTGGATATTAATAGTGGAATAATTTGTGTATTATCACCCAGGTACTGAATGTTACTTAGGGCGTACTCACACTATGCTATCCCAACTGTGCCCAGGCCTGTTTCCAGGATCGTTTGACAAGTGTGAGTGCACTGAATCAGGCTCAGACATGGTTCACTTGGCTGGCCCTGGCCCGGTTGGAAGAGGTGTGCCAGAACGCAGTTCACTTGCAAAGTGTGCCAGACCCTGAAACTGAAGACGAGACGTGACTTTTACAGGAATGTCTCATATGGATTTTTTAATCAATCTTTATGTCGTAGATTATTAAATACGCCAACCCCTCACTGCACGACAGCTGCACCTTCAGCAAACCTCCTAATTCCTGCAGCACGAGGGCTTAATGATCGTTTATGAGCGTCAAAAGTGGCTGATCTTTTCGGCAAAATATTTGACTGCGTGTCACCGCATCCCTAAACGATTAAAGCAATATAACCAAAGATATCTCCGATGTGCTGAGCAAATGCGCTTTTTCTACTGAACAGCGCATCATCGATGACGTAAGAGGTGCCCAGGCCCGAATGTAATGTGAGTGCGGGCCGTCGGGGGAGACCGGAGAGGGGACAAGCGTGCTTTGGCCGGGTTCAAGTCTACTGTACATAGTGTGAGTACGCCCTTAAAATTTTTGTAGTCTTTTCTTTTAAGTGCTCAAGTTCAGGTACCTTATTATAAGGTATAGCCGGCAGCTAGCTCTCTGCAACTCTCACATGGTCGCCCACTGAAGCTAAGCAGGGCTGCGCCCGGTCAGTACCTGGATGGGAGACCGCATGGGAAAGCTAGGTTGCTGCCGGAAGTGGTGTTAGTGAGGCCAGCAGGGGGCGCCCAACCTGCTGTCTGTGTGGGTCCTAATGCCCCAGTATAGTAACGGGGACGCTATACTGCTCAGTGAGCGCCATCTTTCGGATGAGACATTAAACCGAGGTCCCGACTCTCTGTGGTCGTTAAAAATCCCAGGATGTCCTTCGAAAAGAGTAGGGGTTTAACCCCGGCATCCTGGCCAAATCTGCCCACTGGCCTCCGTCCATCATGGCCTCCTAACCATCCCCATATTCAATTGGCTTCATCACTGTCTCCTCTCCACCAATCAGCTGGTGAGTGGTGTGCGGTCTGGTGCAAAATGGCTGCCGTCGCATCATCCAGGTGGATGCTGCACACTGGTGGTGGATGAGGAGATCATCGCCCATTGTGTAAAGCGCTTTGAGTGCCCAGAAAAGCGCTATATAAATGTAAGGAATTATTATTATTATTATTATCATACTAGTCATTTAAAGTCATTCTAGTCACTCAGTATGCATGATAAAACAACAACAACTGTAGCTGGAATGAACAAAACAACAGAATATATACCATAACAGACTATACAACCAGTGTTGTGGAGTAACTAACAATTTAATTACAATATAAATCTAACAGTAATTTGTTACAGTTACTGAGAAAAAATGTGTAATTTAATTACAGTTACTTATGAAAATGCTAAAAATTACAAATGGGGTTACATCAAAAAAAAATCTTTAAAAGTAAAGGATATGTTGAATAATATTAATCTGTTGCTTTGCCTGTTTTTGATATGCACCATGCTATCTTCTAAGGCAGTGGTTCTCAAACTTTTTTTCATCAAGTACCACCTCAGAAAAAAAATTGTCCCTCCAAGTACCACCAAAATGAGCAGTATTAAAATACAGTAGCGTAGTAGGCCTAGTAAAGCAGCTACAACTCCACATGGTTAAAAAAACGTGGCAGATTACCTCAGAAATATAGGCTATATTTCATATATGGCATATTATATACATCGTTTTTGATAAATTTTGAAATAAATGTAGCATATACATGACATATTTCATTCCTCCGTGTACCACTAGAAGGAAGTTCGCGTATCACTAGTGGTACACGTACCACAGTTTGAGAACCACTGGTCTAAGGCCATTTATTAAAGCTGTGCTATTTTGCTATAACTAAATTTCTCAGTAGCAAGGCGGTAGCGTTGCTTCTTTCTAAATCAAAAAGCTTTTCAGTAGCGACGCTATTTAATTAGTCAAGTAGCGCAGTAGCGTCAACACAAGCTGCATTTACTGATCGCGGATCAATAAGTGACGGCATCGACATTCATAGAGCTGTGAGGCCGGTGTCTAGCCGATGAAAATAAAGCCATGTAACGGCGAGAATGAGGATTTCTTTTTCTGACTGTTTTTCAGTGGTCGACAAGAAACGTTTTGGTGAGTTACTGCTACCTCTCGCTCTGGTTGGTGATGTCACAAACCAATTAGGCTAACATGAAAAATTTCCTTGATGGAAAGATGGCTGAGGAAGAGGAGGTCTTATATATATAGTTTACAGTAGGAAAGGCTGAAGTATACTATGGTAATTACTATCAGTTCATGATAGGTACTAATGATACTACATTATGTGATGTAATTTATTAATGAAGAGTTGTAAATATACAATGCAATGCTTATTCCGAATTATTTCCCTTGACTATAAATTACTATAGTATTTGAAATGTGTAACCTAGTTTTATTGGATTTTTTGTTTTTGCTGTTGTATAATTTGTTTGTGTTTAGTACATCATATTATTTGCAGTAAATAACCGAACTGAACAATTCTGCCTCATATGCTTCATTGACAGTTTTATTAATCAATATTATGATTGACTTGGATTTAAGTTGCTTTGACTTAAAAATGGAAATTGCAAAAATAGCTTTGGCGTATTTTTTTATTGGTAATGCCACAAAAATCACCCTAGACAACTAACTATAATTTTGATTTTGCAACAACAGAAAACTTTTTTTTTTTTGTTATAAGGTCTGGTTTTGTATACCTGCTTGGTATAAACGCTTGAAAATGATTTAGTTGAAAATATCCATTAGAAACTTAAAAGTAATCAAAAAGTCATCAGATGTAATCAGTTACCTTACTTTTATAAAGTAATTGAAAAGGTAAATTACTTATTACATTTTAAATAGGGTAATTAGTAATCTGTAATCCAAAGTAACCTCCCCAACACTGGCAAGGACTATATTGACACAAAGACAACAGCCCGCATAATAGGTGTATTGTGTGTTTGATTAAACAATCAATATGACAAAAAATACATGTTGTTTAAAACAACCGATTGTTATATTGAAGTATCTAAGCTCAAATTATTAGACATCGTTTTTGTCCTGCTGATTGAAAAACACAGACTGTCATTTAATACTGTATTGATTTTTTTTTTCTGGTTTTCTTTTATTTACGTTTGAAATCTCCTTGCTCACAAAGGCGATTTAGTAGAAATAGATGCTTTCTTTTAAACGAAAATTACTCTCTTCAGCCTTTTTGTTATTTAAAAAGCACAAAAACCTACCCCCAATCTTTTATTCAGAGATCGTGAAAATGCAAAAGCATATACAAATGCACGGTGCAATGTTTGAAGTTACATCATCATCATCATTGTCTGTATTTTTATAATTAATAGAGAGTAATATATTAATTTGACTATAAAATATCCAGTTTCATTTGCACCTATATTTGATCTCAAATGAATAGACGTTTCCATCATCTATAATATAAGTGTTTTAATACGTAACAAAGCTGATGTACGTGAGCGTTTCGCACCAGTGTGTCCTATACATAGCAGCTCTGCAGTGTATTTGAGGCAGGCGCGTGGGTGCTGTGACTGTCTATGTATAGACGCACTTCCAGCACTGACATTCTCGCTGAAACTTCTGCGCACAAACACAAATATACACAAACATCTAGCCATACACACACACACAAAAAGGCTCGGTTTTATATAACCAACCAATGCAGAGACTCACACACTGTCCTGTTCTGCTTTCAAGATCTTTCCTGGAACAGAATGTCAAGTTATTTGGCGTCATGCATTTAGATTCGACAAAATGATCTACAGTTTCAGCTTATTATTAATATTCTTAATATTAATATTCTTCATCATCCTAATCTTTCAAGCTATGACTAAACTCTCTGCACAGATCTTCGAGCTATTCTGATGCATTGTGCTATACCTTTTCCTACTGATACCTCTTAAATACCCATATCAGACATCCAAAAAACCAGTAAATTCACATACACTTTCATCGAAGGCAACATTTAGACAACAATTCCATTTATAAGATGGCTTATCACTAGCTATGGGAATGCCAAAGTCATGCTAGTAGTGTCAATTGTTGGTATCAGAGTTCTAGTATTGTGCCAAAATATGCTAGCAATGTTCTAAGAGTATATAAGTTGTCTTTTGAGTAGTAAAGCTTAACAACTAACCAAAATCATTCTAGAAACATGCTATCAACACATTAAAACTTGTCAATGTATTAGCATCATTCTGGAACATTAGTAGTTTGGTCAAATATGCTAGGAGAAGAATAACTCCATGCTAGTAGTGTCAAATGATGGTAGAAGAGTGTAAAAATTGTGCCTAAATGTGCTAGCAATGTGCTATAGAGTACGTAAATTGTTTTGACTAGCAAAGCTTAACAACTAACCAGGGCTAACATGGTAAATCATTCTAGAAATATGCTATCAAGACATTAAAACATGCTACCAATTTGTTAGCATCATTCTGAAACATAGTTTGGTAAAAACATGCTAGAACAATGCTAACTTCAAGCTAGTAGTGTCAAATGTTTTGTAGAAGTGTCTAGTGTTGTGCTTAAACATGCTAGCAATGTGCTAAGAGTATGTAAGGTGTCTTTTGGCTAGTAAAGCTTAACAACTAACCCAGGACAACATGGTAAACTGTTCTATAAACCTGCTATCAACACATTAAAACACGTTACAGATGTGTTAGCATCCTTCTGAAACATTAGGTTTTTGGTGAAACATGCTAGAAGAATGCTAACCTCAAGCTAGTAGTGTCAAATGTTTTGTAAAAGTGTCTAGTATTATGCTTGAACATGCTAGCAAAGTGCTAAGTGTATGTAAGCTGTTTTTTTTAGCTAGTAAAGCTTAACAACCAAGCTAGGACAACATGGTACATCATTGTAGAAACATGCTATCTACACATTAAAACATGTTACAGATGTGTTAGCAGCACGCTGAAACAGTAGTTTGGTAAAACATGCTAGGAAAATGCTAACTTCATGCTAGTAGTCTCAAAAGATTGTAGTGATCAAAAGATTAAATGCTTAAATGTGCTTGCAGTAAATGTGAACTGTGCTATGTAAACTGTCTTATGACTGGCAAAGCTTAACATCTAACTCAGGACAACATGGGGAATCATTCTTGCTACCATCACATTAAAACATGTTACCAATGTGTTAGCATCATACATTAGGAGTTTGGTAAACATGCTGGGAGAATGCTAACTTTGTGCTAGTAGTGTCAAAAGATGGTAGAAATGTGCTAGTAATGTGCTTAAATTTGCTAGCAATGTACTAAGAGTATATAAGTTGTCTTATGACAAGCAAACCCAAACAACTAACCCAGGATAACATGGTTAATCGTTTTAGGAACTTAAAAAAACATTCTAGAAGAATGCTAACTTCATGCTAGTAATGTCAGATGTTTTGAAGGATGTCTAGTATTGTGTTTAAACATGCCAACAATGTGCTAAGATTGTGTAAACTGTCTTCTGACTAGCAAAGTATAACAACTAACCCAGACCAACATGGTAGGTCATGCTAGAAACTTGCTAGAAACACAGTCAAACATGCTACTAATGTGTTTGCATCGTGCTGAAACAGTAGTTTGTCGATACTAACAATCTGTAGGATACCGACTGGGTTCAGAATCGTGCTAATAGCATATTAGCCAGATTCTAAACATGTTAGCAGTGTTTATCCAGCAGTATTGTTAAAGACTTCTAGCTTTTAACTGTCAAATCCCAGAAGTTTAAAATAATTATCAAGCTTCAGACAGGATTTGTTTTCCAGCATCTGACTTTTCTCATACCTGTGTGATGAAGTCTGCGCTGCCTGTCAGTCAGGTCCGACCTGTCCAAAACAAGGCCCTTTGAATGTGTATTTAAATCTGGCTCAGTGTTATCTATCATTGTTGCCATATCACACAGACATGTCGGATTAACCTAATGCTTCACTTACTGGGGAAAAAAATGAGTTTAGAGGAAAAGGTGAGGAGAATTTGTCCTAAAACACACAATTTTGATTTAAAATCCAGTCAGCTTCCTACTCAATGACATTTTTATGCATTATAATAAGCAGTAGCCTGCAATTGATGTCTTAAACAGCTTTTTCTACCTGCTTTGTTTGGTTTTGTACTCATTTTTTAATACAGCAGATGTTAAATGACATTTTTGATTTATACTTGATGACTTAGATGTTAGTGTTTTTGAGTGTGTGTGTGTGTGTGTGTTTGAAGTGGAGAACTGTTGTCGTATGTTGATGTTTAGAGTGTTAATATGACAAGTTTGTGGAGGGTGTGTCTGTCAGACAAGTTGAGACGTCTGTTTAATGTTGACACTGTGGGTCAGTTGTTCGGCTTTAAGATTGTATCATCAAGCACATGCATTATTGCTACGGGCTCATTTGCTGAAGCTGTTTGTCCGGTTTTTCTGTTCTTGTTGTTGTTGCGCAGGAATTTTTCTCTCACGGTGTGCATAGGATCTAGTTGAGGGATTGGATAGAAAGGAAGAAAAGTGTCATGTCTTGCTTCTCAGGTTTTCCTCCAAGACATATGTTCATCTGTGTCTGGTTTTTGTAGCAAATTCCTTAGAAAGCTTTTCGTTCCTTAAATAACTTTATAATGAGAAATTCTTTAAAGATATTTGGTATCACTTTAGGTTAAGTATTCCAGTTATTAACTACTAGCGTGAATATTATTCAACCCAGGCGCATTCTGATTACGTACCTCTGTATACGTTTCTGGAGAGCGCAAAAATACGTCTCAGGAGCTACGTTTTTTGCAGTTTTTGTTTTCACAAATTCACCAGAGGCCGCTTTGAATGCTTTTTCAGATTACAGCTTCTCTTGCGGGTGTCATTCGCGCCTGCTCTTCTCGCGTAAATCCACCAGAGGCCGATTTGTACGCTTTTTTAGATCTCAAGTTTTTCTTGCAAGTGCCATTGGCGCCTGCTCTTCTCATGTAAATCCACCAGAAGCCGCTTTTGACTGACTGATTGACCGATCAAATGATCCACCACCCTTCCCCTTTCCTATACCCAACCGATAGTGTTTTCAAAACCACCGATTGACCAGCGACCACCCACTTCCCTAAACCCAACCGACAGTGTTTTTAAATGCCAATCACGGCCGCCTGATTTTAACCACATTTTCAGATTTTACCACATTCTCACCCTGTTATTAACTTGTTTGTTTTATTTTTTGGCATTTGTTTTTGTCTTACCTGTTTTCTGGAACTATTCTACGCCATACTCGAACCCCGTCATCGCGGCCAACTCCGTTCTGCATCTCGAATCATCCAACATGCATGGCGAGCCACTGGACAAACTAGTAACGGCAGAAAAGCCATCCACATGGAAGTAAGCAGTCAGCTGGTAGCATGAAAAGGAACGGCGTCCTACTGGCCCCGTAGTGTTCATTTTAAAGAGGAAAATGCAGCCATACATACTTCTGGCTACATAATTCGCGATCTCCAGTAATGTATATAGGGCTACGTATTTAGAATGAGATAGTGTTGATATTATTAATTTATTAAGTGTTTCTTAGTGCTTATAAAGTATGATCTTATATCCCTAATCCTAAAAAATACCTACTAACTATTAATAAAAAGCAAATAAGTCACTTGTTGCTCTAAAAATCAGTTAATAGTTTGCTTATATGCTGTAAAAATATCTGTTAATGAACAGTGTTGGTATTAAGTGATGGAACCAGTGTGTTTGGTTTATTTACGGTTGTGAATTGCATTATGGAATGTTAATCTCTGCTCTGTCAACTTTTGATGTTGAAAATTCAACTCTACAGTTTAAAAACAGACTTTTTTGACATTTTAGTAGCTTGAAAAAATATAAAAATGAATATAGAGAGAAATAAGTCTGTAAAAAAACAGAAAATGTACTGGCAGTTTATTGCAAGGTATTTGTAGCGTAATATACAACACCAACCCAGATAATATATCACTTTAAACTTTTCAAAATGTTCATTAAAGTCACTTTTTCCAACTTTTCAAAGTTAAATGTTGTTGGAAGAAAAGTCAAGATCACATAAGACAATTCAAATGCATAAATAAATGAGGGGAAAAATAAAAGTAAAAACATAAATCACAAAATACTTTTTTTTACTGTGTAGCAAGAATTGTATCACAAATCAAATTGTGACCAAAAATCGTTCTGTCTTAGCAAAATAGTAGGTTAAAATATTTCAATAATCAGAAGAAACATAAAGCTTCCTTGTTTTTTTTTTTTTTTTTTTTTGTCAATCAATAACAATGACAAACCTTTATTTTTAAGCGCTTAAAATTTAGTGTTGGGTGGCATGATGGCTAAGTGGTTAGCATTGTCACCTCACATTTCTGTGTGGAGTTTGCATTGTTCTCCCTGTGTTGGTGTGGGTTTCTCCGGTTTCCTCCACCCAAAGACATGCGCTAAAGGTGAATTAGATTAACTAAATTGGCTTTAGTGTATGTGTGTGTGTGTGTGTGTGTGTGTGTGTGTGTGTGTGTGTGTGTGTGTGTGTGTGTGTGTGTGTGTGTGTGTGTGTGTGTGTGTGTGTGTGAGTGAGTGTGTATGAGTGTTTCCCAGTACTGGGTTGCAACTGGAAGGGCATCCGTTGTGTAAAACATATGCTGGAATAGTTGGTGGTTCATTTGATCGTGGCTACCCCTGAAATAGAGACTAAGCTGAAGGAAAATGAATGAATGAATAGATAAAATAGTGTTAAATATACACGATTCCAAAACAGGTATAACAATCTTTTTAAAATTTGAAAAAATAAAGTAATTCAATAATCAATTTTAAATCTGAGTTTGCTCACAACTTAATGTTAAAGTGTGAAAATATTCATTCATACCGTACTCAGTATTAAATAACAGAATTAAATTTCTACATTTAACATTTTCACAAATTATCTAATTGAAGTACTAATTCACATGATAAATAATTGTTTTTTACTTGCCTGTTATTAAAATATTGTTTGTTTATGAGGGCTGCACGGTGGCTCAGTGGTTAGCATTGTCGCCTCACAGACGTTGGCATCTCTGTGTGGAGTTTGCAGGTTCTTCCCATGTTCGCGCGGGTTTCCTCTAGGTGCTTCCCTGCAGTCCAAACACATGCGCTGTAGGTGTATTTAATAAACTAAATTGCCCATATTTCATGAGTGTGAATGAGTGTGTATGGGTGTTTCCCAGCACTGGGTTGCGACTGGAAGGGCATCTGTTGTGTAAAACATATGCTGGAATAGTTGGTGGTTCATTTTGCTGTGGTGAGCTCTGAAATAGAGACTAAGCTGAGGGGAAATGATTGAATGTCTGTTTATTAATTATAAAATACATATTCTCTATTATCTACATCCCTAATCCTACCCAATACCTGCAGTAAACCCAACTCAACAAGAGTGCATTGAGGCATGAGACATAATCAATTGTTTGTTAAAGTGATAGTTCGCCTAAAAACGAAGCTCCTGTCATCATTTACTCACCCTACACTTATTCCAAACCTGTTTTACTTTCTATCTTCTGTTAAAAACAAAGCAAGATGTGTTGAAGAAAGCCTAAAACCTGTAACCATTGACTTCCATACTGTTTTTTTCTCACTGAAGTCAATGGTTACAGGTTTTCGGCATTCTTCAAAATATCTTTTTTTGTGTTCAACCCAAGAAAGAAACTCTTTAAAGGATTGCAACCATTTGAAGGCGAGTAAATAATGAGTAAATGTCCATTTTTGAGTGAACTACCCTTTTAATAGCGAGT
Source organism: Danio rerio (assembly GCF_049306965.1). Lineage (NCBI taxonomy): Eukaryota > Metazoa > Chordata > Actinopteri > Cypriniformes > Danionidae > Danio > Danio rerio. The sequence goes on along the minus strand of NC_133187.1, from coordinate 3,835,044 downwards.
ATTCATCTGAAAATATATCAGATTAAATACATATAGCTTCTTTC
>NC_133187.1:3750000-3830000 GCF_049306965.1 Danio rerio | reverse complement strand
GATGTCTAACTTTACTGTAGTTTTCAAATTACTGTGCAAATAGAATACAGTGCTGTCTTGAGAATTTTCAGGAAGTGTCACCAAAATCTGACTGTTTAGCATTGGAAAAAATGTCCAGAGTAAATTGTCATGATGAAAACATGACTAAGCCATTTGACTATCTTGTTTATAAACAATGATGTCAGAACTTTTTATCTTGATGACACTGACACTTTCATTGACATCAATACTTGCTTTTGAGAAATGAACTATCAATTTTGTGTAATTGATGCGCTTTTGCAGGTTATCAGCTATGTTTTGCAGTTTGAACTAAGTGTTTTGAGAAATGCATTAACTGTGGTGCAGAAATGCACTGGTGTTGTGAGAAACGCACCAAAGCCACTGAGAAAAACTGTAAAATTAGCTTGACAGATTTTGACACTAGTTCAACATTTGTGTATGTAATGACTCAAGTAATAACATGAAGACTATTAGTTTTATATGAAATGGCTATTCAGCATTCACAAGTTTAGTTCATTTTGACTGACATGACATAAGCACATGAAAAAAACAGCAGAGAGTGGTTTGAAAGCAATCGATGCATGTCCAAAATTTGCAATTTGTTGAAAGGAATGAGAAACTGCTACTATGATGTGCACAAATGACTGACTGTTTTGAGAAATGCATCAACTGTTGTGCAAATGTAAATAGTGTTGTGAGAAATACACCAAAGCATCTAATAATAATAATAATAATAAAATAATAATAAAATAATAATTATAATACTAATAATAATAATAAAATAATAATAATAAAATAATAATAATAATAATAAAATAATAATAATAATAAAATAATAATAATAATGATAATAAAATAATAATAATAATAATAACAACAATAAATAATAACAATAATAAAATAATAATAATAATAATAATAATAATAATAATAATAATAATAATAATAATAATAATCAAATAATAATAATAATAATAAAATAATAATAATAATAATAATAATAAAATAATAATAATAATAAGAAGAAGAGACCATGTAGGTGTAAAATTACTAAGTCAACAGAATGTTTAAGGCACCAACCAAAATCTAGGGCCAGACATAATAATCACTGCAAATAATATAAGAGATGGTGTTTCTAATGAAAGAACACAGAACATTTTCATAATATCCAGTGCAATATACAATATACAAAATGAATGCTAATAATGTGGTCTGGTAATGTATGCATTGGAATAACGTCAATGGAATGAGTGCGTCATGAGTGAAGAAATCATTAGTGATAAAAGATGCAAATACAGTGATATTCGCAGCTGAGCTTATAGATTTGGTGCATTTGTCAGAACACCGTTGACATTTTCTACATCTGTCATGTTGATCAAAATCCACTTGTTGTCTGTTGAATAGTTCCCTAAACCAAATGTCCCCACAAGCATAGCAACACCAGTATATTTTGACCTTGTGGGGACATTTAGAGTATACAGACTGTGCAGTATACATTTCATTACACACCTATGGGAAGTTCCTATGTGTGTGCGTGTGTGAGCATGTGGACTGTCTCCCTGACCTTAAGTGCTTGTGAGTGTTTTAAGACGAGGTGCTTTGCCTGTTGTGATGTTTGATGGTAATGGTGGAAGTGGGCAGATTAGCCGTGCCACGCTTCATTACGTCCTGCCTGAGGTCTCAGCGCCCGCCTAACCCGAACCGACAGTGGCCTGCCTGTCACAGAGCGCCACCGCTGTCCCATCAGGGGTGGAGAAAGCAGTTTCCTGCTGCCAGGCTCTGGACTTCCTGTGCTGATAGAGAGTAATTGCTGGACTCTGACCAAAAGCACACACTGAGGGCAGAGGTTTTGTGTGCAGGGTTTTGGAGCCAGTGGGAGAATGAGCCCATGTTCCCTCCTTTTTAAAAACGGCCAATAGCTTTTGTTTTAGCCCCAGACTGCCAGTATTTTTATTTGATAACAAAAGATGCGCATAAACTACGATGCAAACACTGTTACTGAACAAATTCCAGTATGCACATTAAAAAAGTCATGTGATTTTTGTTAGAAGAGATCATGTGATGATGAAAATGTGTGTGAATGGACAAACCAGCAGGCTGAGCACACTGTATGACATCTGAAATGTTGTTTTGGTCATTCTAAAGCGCATAACTATTTCAGTATTAGTGTTATTGTATTATTGCTGACCTCCAGAATCGAGCTCCGTCTGTGCTTGGCGTCTCACGCCTTCAAACACTGCCATGCATTCATTGCGTATCGCCATACTGTCTTCTAAGGTGCAAGTCGTTTATTAAATAAGGAAAAGATTCGTGCAGCTTCTCCTACCGCAGCAAATTCAATTTTTACTGCTGATATTTGGCGCTAGTTAATTAGGAAGTGACGATTTTGTTTTCTTTGGCTTGTTGGATGGAAACGCTGCTTTATTCGTCCGTCTTTTATGCGATATTCCAGTTTTGTGCGTAAATTTAATACGTATATTTAGATGGAAAGATAGCTAGTGAGTGTTTGAGCTCAAGCGCATCAAATGAAAAGCATCTTGAAGGGGGCGGGGCAAGTCAGATACTAGAGAGCATTTGATTGGTCAGAAGACTTGAGGAGAAACGTATGAGTATAGACTGTAAAAGATACGGACGTAGTAGAGGAGTGATGTGCACAAAGTAACGCTGGGTAAAATATAACACAAAGTTTTAAGATTTTTGCTCAGGGTTAACCTTGACATGCTTCCAAAGTTTTCGGCAGACGTCTTCCTGGTAATTATTAAAAAGTTAGTTGAAATTTGGATGAGAAACACAGTTAAAAAGTATAAAAGTATTTTTATTAGTCCATATATATATCATATATATATAAATATATATATATATATATATATATATATATATATATATTTTTTTTTTTAATATGTGAAAATATGTACGAATAATCTTATATTGTTGTAAATACCGTCTTCTAGGCTAAAAGATGGAAGCATTTCGAAAGATGTAAACAACACACAGTGACTTAAATATTTTTTAATGCAATTTTGGTGAAGCAGTGGCACTAGGTAGTGCTGTCGCCTCGCAGCAAGAAGATCGCTGGGATGCTGGTTCGAGCCCCGGCTCAGTTGCCGTTTGTGTGCCGTTTCTGCATGTTCTCCCTGCGTTCGCGAGGGTTTCCTTTCCTCCGGGTGCTCCAGTTTCCCCAACAGTCCAAATACATGTGGTACAGGGAGGCTAAATTGTTCGTAGTGTATAAATGAGTGTGTGGATGTTTCCCAGAGATGGGTTGCGGCTGGAAGGGCTTCCGCTGCGTAAAAACTTGCTGGATAAGTTGGTGGTTCATTCTGCTGTGGCGACCCCGATTAATAAAGGGATTAAGCCGACAAGACAATGAATGAATGAATGAATAAACGCATTTTTTTTCACTGTTTTGATGCAAATTAGCTCATAGATATCCTAAACAATCCTATGGGTGTCTTTACCAGTGGCGTTGCGAGGGGGAGGCTTTAGGGCAGGGGTCACCAATCTCGGTCCTGGAGGGCCGGTGTCCCTGCAGGGTTTAGCTCCAACTTGCCTCAACACACCTGCCTGGATGTTTCAAGTATACCTAAGACCTTGATTAGCTTGGTCAGGTGTGTTTGATTAGGGTTGGAGCTAAAATCTGCAGGACACCGGCCCTCCAGGAACAAGTTTGGTGACCACTGCTTTAGGGGCTTAAGCCCCTGATGTATTCTCAAAAGCCCCTGATCATTTGGAATATGTTGCACTTAAATAAAAAAGGTTGTAAAACATTTATTTTGTTATCGGAGTAATTAAAATTACTTCTAAAATTACTTCCCCTTATCTCTTTCGCCCCTAGCAATGCCAGTGGTCCTAAGAATACTGAAACTAACATCTCTAAAACTTTATTTTAATTTCATGGGACCTTTAAGCAATCTTGTGTCCTTGTGTTTTCATGTTACATCATCATCTATCGACAAAGTTCAGTTTCAAAACGGTTAGATGAGATGCGGCTGCGGCCAAAAGTTCATTCGTTCATTTTCCTTTGGCTTAGTCCCTTATTTATCAGGGGTTACCACAGCGGAATGAACCACCATCTATTCCAGCTTATGTTTTACGCAGCAGATGCCCTTTCAGCTGCAATCCAGTACTGGGAAACACCCATACACTCTTGCATTCACACTCATACACTACGGTCAGTTTAGTTTATTCAGTTCACCTATAGCGCATGTGTAAGGGCTCTGGGGAAACCAGAGCACCCGGAGGAAACCCACGCCAACACGGGGAGAACAGGGCAAACTCCACACAGAAATGCCTACAGGCCCAGCCGGGACTTGAACCAGAGGCCTTCTTGCTGTAAGGCAACAGTGCTAACCACTGAGCCATCGTGCCAGCATGAAGTTAATGGGAATTATTTATGTTAGTTTTAAAATGACCCAGTAATTGTATTTTATTAACATTATCCCTAACCCGACCATCACAGTAATGTAAAAACAGTAATTATATCGAGTATTAGTAATGCTATTTATTAAATTACCCAATTGATTTTATTTTATTGACATCTACCCCTATCCCAGCCCTAAACCTAACGCTCAAAGTAATGAAAAAAAACAATTATTGTTGTACAGTGTCACAAAAATGACATTGATGCACGTGTCTGCAGCTGTATCCCTTCTAGACTTAACCTTTTAAGACTCAAGAGCATAAGCACACACACTGAGTGCAGGTTTTTGTGTGCAGGGTTTTGGAGCCAGCGGGAGGATGAGTCCATGTTCCACCCTGACCAGCAGCACCGCGTCCCCTCCAGCCTGCAGCCCGTGCTCCACTCTGCCCTCCGCTGCTCCAGGACAGGCCGTCACCAGCCCCACATCCACCCTGGAGAGCAGAGACAGCGGCATCATCGGTGAGTGACCCACACACTGACCTATGACTGTTATTCTTCATGCAGAGATGCTTTGGGGTAGAGCTGGAATAAACACTGGATAAATCTGACATGCAATATTTAGTTTTTCTCTGTGATATGTGTTCTGATATGAATGCAGTTCCATTACATGCATTTTTATTTGATGTTCGACGTAATCTCAACCGAAACATGAAGAGAGGGCAGGACATAGAGTAAACTCCTCCCCTTTTTTAAAAACTTAAGACCCCAAGAACACTTAATTTTGAGGATGCATCGAATGCAGACTTGAGTGCGGTACTCGCTCTAACGGTCGTTATCTATTATCAAACATTTAATCCATGCAACCCATCCAGGGTAACAAATAGTCTTTATCTTCCCGATTATAGTAGACAAGTCAGATTGTGCATTTGCTTTTTAAATTTTGCTAGAATTCAAATTGTAATAAATACTGTAGTGTACTTTAGTTTACTTTTTACTACAATAAACTGGTTTATTATAGTATAATATACCCTTTAGTTGTAGAAACCTACAGCATTGGTTCATGTGTTTATATTATTGTAGTCGTTGTTAACTTTAGAATCATCACAACAAATTAATTCAAGTACTTTCCTGTAGTGTGGTTATAAAATATATATAGTATTTAATATAAATAACTGTATTATTTACTATACTTTCCTATAGTATGGTGTAACAATAATATAGTATTTAATATAAATAACTGTAGTATTTACTATACTTTTCTATAGTATGGTGATACAATATTATAGTATTTAATATAAATAACTGTAGTATTTACTATACTTTCCTATAGTGTGGTTATAAAATATATATAGTATTTAGTATAAATAACTGTAGTATTTACTATACTTTCCTATAGTGTGGTTATAAAATATATATAGTATTTAGTATAAATAACTGTAGTATTTACTATACTTTTCTATAGTGTGGTTATAATATATATATATATATATATATATATAGTATTTAGTATAAATAACTGTAGTATTTACTATACTTTCCTATAGTATGGTGATACAATAATATAGTATTTAATATAAATAACTGTAGTATTTACTATACTTTCCTATAGTGTGGTTATAAAATATATATAGTATTTAGTATAAATAACTGTAGTATTTACTATACTTTCCTATAGTATGGTGTAACAATAATATAGTATTTAATATAAATAACTGTAGTATTTACTATACTTTCCTATAGTGTGGTTATAAAATATATATAGTATTTAGTATAAATAACTGTAGTATTTACTATACTTTCCTATAGTATGGTGTAACAATAATATAGTATTTAATATAAATAACTGTAGTATTTACTATACTTTCCTATAGTATGGTGATACAATAATATAGTATTTAATATAAATAACTGTAGTATTTACTATACTTTCCTATAGTATGGTGATACAATAATATAGTATTTAATATAAATAACTGTAGTATTTACTATACTTTCCTATAGTATGGTGATACAATAATATAGTATTTAATATAAATAACTGTAGTATTTACTATACTTTCCTATAGTATGGTGATACAATAATATAGTATTTAATATAAATAACTGTAGTATTTACTATACTTTCCTATAGTATGGTGATACAATAATATAGTATTTAATATAAATAACTGTAGTATTTTTTGATGTGGGAGCATACTTCTGATAGCTCCTCTTCTTTTCCACAGCCACCCTCACCAATTACTCAGAGCCGATGGACCGCAGTGGGAAACACGGCGACGGCTCTCGGGGAAGCAGCCTGAAGCTTTGGCACTCACACAGATCTACACTGGATTCCAGTCTGTACCGCGTGGATGAGAACATGACCGCCTCCACCTTCAGCCTCAACAAGATCCCTGAGCCAAGCTCCGTCCACTACTCATCTCACCCCACCCCCCTATACCTCATGCCCCGCCCCAACTCAGTGGCAGGTGAGTCTGAAGCCCCGCCTCCTCTGCCTCTGGATGTTTGTGTGCTGTTGTTGTTTTTGGTTTCTTTATCTGTCTTGATTGTGAATTCCTGTTGTGCCACTCGATGCACATAACAATCCTGCTGCTTGGGGAACAGCTTCCTGAGGCAAATCCCAAACACACAACAAAAGATATCTGGACATCATGTTGATCAGTAAAGTGTGTTGCACAGGGCTGACGGTGTTCAGAATATAACTATAATGTAAGATCTGTTTGAGTTTAGGATTTACTTTAGATTTTAAAGTGAATTTGACCACAATATACAAGGTGGATGGATGGATAATATTGTTTATAGACAGATAGATAGATAGATAGATAGATAGATAGATAGATAGATAGATAGATAGATAGATAGATAGATAGATAGATAGATAGATAGATAGATAGATAGATAGATAGATAGATAGATAGATAGATAGATAGATGGATGGATGGATGGATGGATGGATGGATGGATGGATGGATGGATGGATGGATGGATGGATGGATGGATGGATGGATGGATGGATGGATGGATGGATGGATGGATATTAATGTTTATGGATGGATGGATGGATGGATGGATGGATGGATGGATGGATGTATACAAATGTTTATGGGTGGATGGATTCATAGCTATTAATGTTTATAGATGGATGGATGGATGGATGGATGGATGGATGGATGGATGGATGGATGGATGGATGGATGGATACAAGTGTTTATGGGTGGATGAATGAATGGATGGATTTATAGATATTAGTGTTTATAGATGGATGGATAAATAGATGGATGGATGGATGGATGGATGGATGGATGGATGGATGGATGGATAAATGGATGAATACTAATCTTTATGGATGGATGGATGGATGGATATTAATGTTTATGGATGGATGGATGGATGGATGTATAGATGTATACAAATGTTTATGGGTGGATGGATTCATAGCTATTAATGTTTATAGATGGATGGATGGATGGATGGATACAAGTGTTTATGGGTGGATGAATGAATGGATGGATTTATAGATATTAATGTTTATAGATGGATCGAAGGATAGATGGGTGGATGGATGGATGGATGGATGGATGAATATAGATAGATGGACGGATGAATGAATGGTTATTAATGTTTATGGATGGATGGATGAATGAATGGTTATTAATGTTTATGGATGGATGGATAGATACTAATGTTTATGGATGGATGGATGGATGGATGGATTGATAAATGGATTTATGGTGTTAATGTTTAGAGATGGATGGATGGATGGATGGATGGATGACAGATAGATACTAATATTTATGGATGGATGATGGATGGGTGAATGCATACTAATGTTTATAGATGGGTGGTTGGATGATACTAATCTTTATTAATGGATGCATGGATGAATGGATGAATTGATGGATAGTAATGTTTATAGATGGATGGATAAATGGATGGATAAATATTCATGTTTATAGATAGATGGATGGATGGATGGATGATGGATGATGGATGGATGGTTACTAATGTTTATAGATGGGTGGTTGGATGATACTAATCTTTATTAATGGATGAATTGATGGATAGATGAATGGATACTAATGTTTATGGATGGATGGATGGATGGATGGATGGATGGATGGATGGATACTAATGTTTATGGATGGATGGATATTAATGTTTATAAATGGATGGACGGATGAATGGGAGGACAGACAGACAGGTAGACAGGTAGATAGATAGATAGATAGATAGATAGATAGATAGATAGATAGATAGATAGATAGACAGACAGACAGACAGACAGACAGACAGACAGACAGACAGACAGACAGACACACGTCATATTTTAAATAGCCCGCATCTTACAGTTAAATCAAATGGAAAATGAATCGCCTCATGAAATGTCCTTCTATATTAATTCAGCTGCTTTATATTCAAATGCGTTTGAAATGAAATGTAAAAGGCGTTCTTTATTTAGATCTGAACGCCACACAACCCTGCTGTCCAGGTTAATGCACTCTCTCAGCTATCCAGTCCCACAATGCCATTAAAGCCCAGAACAATCTCCTTCAGTTTAGCTCAATCATTCGCTGGCTTCACTCAGACTGCAGTTTGTGACGGCATCAGTCGGGTCATGGACAGTACGCTTCAACTCCAGTGTGCACAGAGAACAGATGAGAGGCGTCTAATAGCAGCAATAATGATGAGTCTCCCTGAAGTAAAAGCTAAATCTGTCTGATGATGTTGATATGTCTCTTATGTAACGCGGTGCCTCTTCATTCCTGGCTGATTGTGTTACTGTGCAAGTAATCAGCATTGTTGTGTTTCTGAGAAGACCCTTTTTTTGAGAACAAGATATGTGAGGTTATCTAGAAGGAAAGTGGCTCTCAAAAGGGATGTAAAGATTATTTGTTAATCCGGTATTCACACTGTTGAACTAAATATACTAATAACTAATTCATCATAATGCAAATCTGGCTGCAGGTAGATGTTTCAGGCCTGTTGTCAGCCTGGTAAAAGGAGTGATTCTTTTTTTCTCAAAAAAATGGACCTTTTATCAGTCATACACCTCATTTTCTATTTAATTATGAGATTTAAATACTGCTTTAGTGTCATTTTAAGCACTATTTTTAGCTGAATTGGCTAAAATATTTCCTAAAGATTTAGAATAAAGAAATAGGAATAAATACTTATTTTTAAAATACTAATTCATCATGTCATGTATCATTAGAAAAAAAAATGGATCTGTTAAAGTTTTAAATTAACAACTGTAGCCTATTGCAGTGTTTCCTCCAAGCGGTGACCTCCTGCTCTCCCTCAGGGAGCCAATACGGAAGTAACTGAAACTGCAATTCATCGACTCGCCTTTGGGGGCTGGCTCCAGGAACACTAGATGTTCACCGGCTGTAGTGCTAAATTGGCCAATTTTACAGCTGATAAAACCATGTTTATAGCCTGGTAAATCTGGTTTTGGTGTATATATCTAATAATACCCTTCATGACAACTGTGAAGAGGTGAACTTTTTTTATAACTCATCCGTTTCATGTATATTGAGGTCGTACTCGCACTAGGTACAGTTGCCTCGAACCGGGCCAAAGCACGATTGTCCCCCCTTCCGTCTCCCCCGACGGCCCGCGCTCACACCACAAGCGAGCTTCGGCACGCTTACGTCATCGCTGCTGCGCTGTTCAGTAAGAAGCGCTCTCTCACTCAGAAGCACAGTGGAGATTTCTCTAGTTATATTGTTTCAGTTGTTTGATATGCCGTCAAATATTTCGCCAAACAGTCCTTAGGGATGCAGGGACACGCAGTCAGATATTTCGCCGAACAGATCCGCCCCTTTTGGCGCTCATAAACAATCATAAAGCTCTCGTGCTGCAGGAATGAAGAGGTCTGCTGAAGCCGCGCAGCTGTCGTGAAGTTAGGAGTTCTCGTCTTTAATAAACTACGGCAGTTTGCGTTCACTGAACAGTAAGAATGATTAATAAATCCATATGAAACAGTCCCTTAAAAGTCACGTCTCGCTTTCAGTTTCGGGCTTTGCCGCGTTTTGCACTCAAACACAAGCGTACCGCACCAAAGCCCAAGTGAACTGCGCTCAGGCACACCTCTTTCAACCGGGCCAGGGCCGGCAAAGTGAACCGTGCTTGAGCCTGATTCAGTGCACTCACACTTCTCAAACAATCCGGGAAACGGGCCTGGGCACGGTACGGATGGCATAGTGTGAGTAGGCCCTAAGTTATATTAAGTCTGCATAATTAAGGATGTGGCCACTTGAGTGACAGTAAGGTCTTGCTGCTCGCTGTCTCATCACCTCAGCTGATTCCGGCTGATTAGCCGCTGAACTCGGCATATACACACTCAAAAAAATGGATTATGGCTTTAGTTGGTCCAAAGAATATAACTATGCTTAAATTAAACAATTCACTTCTGTTTGTTTATTAAAATCAAAAGAGCTGTGTTGGAAAAAAATAGAAAAAGTAAGTTTTCCAATTGAAAGTGCTTGCTTATTTAAAATGCAACCCAAGCTCATTCTGGAAACGTAGCCCCGCGGACGTTCCTGGAGACCGCGATTTACGTGGCCGGAGGTACGTAAAGGCCGCGTTTGTTTTTTTTTTTCGAGCTAACGATGCGGGGCGTTGTGGCGCCGCTCCGCCCCTCCTCTTCGCGCTTGCCGGCCGACGGCTCGCCTCCGAGTGGAGGGCTTTCCCGACGCAATCAGTTTGTCCGCCTAGCTCACTGCGTTGCGTCGGCGGAGCAAAGGCCCCGGACGAGGAGGAGGAGCCGGAGCCGGCCGCGGTGGACGACGACCGGGATCGTGTCCGGGGAACAGCAGGTTCCGGAAATCAGGTAAGACGAAAAACGGAATCCGAAAAATAAGGGCGAGAACACGGCGGGATCCGAAAACGCGGTCGAAATCGAAGACAGGGGCTTTTGATTTTTTTTTTTTTTTTTTCCGATCCGGCGGCTTTTCGCGCGAGAACGGCACGGGCGCGAACGGCGTGCGCTCCCGAAAGGCGCCCGCCCTAGATGCGAAAAAGCGCGCACAGCGGCCTCTCGCGGATCAGCGAAAACAAAAAAATGCTCGAATACGTACCTCCCGGAACGTAAATCGCGGTCCGCAGAAACGTCCGCAGGGCTACGTTTCCACAATGAGCCCGGGTTGTTAAAATGAATGAGAGTTGTGTTGCTTCTGCAGTACCACATTTTGGTCAATAGGTGGTGTAATATCTGCACATGCGCATTTTCAAAGCAACACAGGAAGGAAGATTCAAACCACAGCATTCGCTCATATTATTTGGTATGTGATATGATATGATTTTTAATCGAAACCGATCGAAATTTATGCTCAATTTCGATTATCGAATCAAAAAATAGAATCGTCGATCCTCCGGCATCGCAATCTTCCGCCCGCCCTCGCTGCAAATCCGCTCGCGAAAAGTACACACTCAGGCCCTGTTTACACTGTCTTTGTTTTTAAATGGCATTTTAGAACGACAACGATTTGACATTCACAGTGGCGTGTAGCATTTCTGAGCAGCCCTCCTTCCTCTCTACCTCTGAAAATGCACATCACATGACCACACAGACACAGACGCACACACAGCCATGCGCTCGAGACAGCAGGTCCAGGCAGTCAGAGGACTGCTTCAATCTTTCACACACTTGTACTTAGTCATTTTAGCGAACACCTCAGATACTGTTGGCTGGTTCCTGTTGGTTGTGCGTCTTTTTTACCGACGCCATTATAACGACACAGATCACTGCCTATTCACGAGTCCCGCAGAAAAAGTGATTGACAGGTGGTAATTATGTGTGTGTCTTGCCTTTATTCATTTACTGTATGATTTGTTTATGGGTAAAACAAAGACCATGCAGGTCAGGTAGTTTAAACGGTAGGCTACAAATAAGAAATTGGTCATTAATTAATTAATTATTCATAATCGAAAATCGAATCGAATCGTGCCTTTAGAATCGAAAATGTAATCGAATCGAGGATTTGGAGGATCGTGACACCCTTAATGGTAATTAATAGATAAAGATTGCAGTACATATTGAGAAAGTGCACAAAGTTTCTCCAATGTGGACACACAGGTGAGATTTTTTAGTTTTTATGTGTTTATATTGGCGACGTAGCGGCACAGTAGGTAGTGCTGTCGCCTCACAGCAAGAAGGTCGCTGGTTCGAGCCTCGGCTTGGTCAGCTGGCATTTCTGAGTTTGCATGTTCTCCCTGCGTTTGTGTGGGTTTCCTCCGGGTGCTCTGGTTTCCCCAACAGTCCAAACACATGCGGTCTCGCATTTGCTAATCACTAATCTTCCAATCATATGAGCCCTAAGCTACTATAAATAGCCACAGTTTTCAGTTCACTTTATCTTCGTTTGGAAGAAACCCCCCTCCTCCCCTATTCTCCTCCTTTACCTCTGATTGGGCGGCACGGCGGCCCAGTGGTTAGCACTGTGAGCCCCACAGCAAGAACACTGCCGGTCCTGGTTCCACAGGACCGGTGGGTGTTTCTGTGAGGAGTTTGTATGTTCTCCCCGTGTCCGCGTGGGTTTTCCCCCGGGTTCTCCGGTTTCCTCCCACCATCCAAAGACATTCAACATTCATAACGATCAAGCTTTGTCTAATCCCTTGTATTTCCCTTAGCTACCGCAGCAGGGGAGTTCTGAGATCCACCGAGCTCAGGCTCCCCTCTCGCTCTGCCAACGGGAGGAAGCCCCGGGCTCGAGAAGCCCTTGAGCTCGAGGCTCTCTCCCGGGACAGCATGCCAAACAAGCTTTTATAAATCATGAGCTATGTGTGAACTCTTGAAATGCTGAATAGTTGGCGGTTCATTCCACTGTAGCGACCCCGGATTATTAAAGGGACTAAGCCAAAAAGAAAATGAATAAATGGATGAATATGTGGACCTTTTCGGGTTCAGTTTGATATATTTTGGTAGTAGTTGTGCGGCTGAAGTCGTCATTGGTAAAGAGAGTTCACTGTGATCCGACATGAAGATGAGAATAGGAGGACCTGAAATCTGCTTTTGTGCAGGTCACAGACGGTGTGATTGTTTATTCAGGGCCGCCGAGGATCATGGGAGCAGAAACACTCATTAAACATGTATCGTGAAGTGTCTTTCACATCAGTCAGACCGAATCACAATGAGCCCGTCTCCACAGTTGTCCGTCTGGATGTCTTTTCAATATATTTTTGTGTCTTATGTATGTGGGTGGCACGGTGGCTCAGTGGTTACCACAAACGTCTCGCAGCATAAAGGTCACTGGTTCGAGTCCCGACTGATCCAGTTGGCATTTCAGTGTGGAGTTTGCATGTCTCCCCATGTCTATATGGGTTTCCTCTGGTAGCTCCGGTTTCCCCACCACAGTCCAAACACATGCGCTATAGATGAATTGGATGAACTAAATTGGCTGTAGTGTATGTGTGAATGAATGTGTATGGGCATCCTTTGCGTATAACATATGCTGGAATAGTTGGCGGTTCATTCCACTGTGGTAAATAAGGCACTAAGCCAAAGGGAAATGAATGAATGAATGCATTTTTACCAGTGTGCAGAGATCATCAGCATCAGTACGTGCGATCCTCGCCTTAATAATTGCTTAGAAAACAAATCCCTTCCGAACGAGGGATGTGTAGGAGGAATGAAAAAAAAGAAAGATGAAAGGCCGGCGTTATAAATAATGCACTGAGGTAAGCGATGATCTCAGTGAATATGAGAGCGAGAAATACTCACTGTCAGCTCGGATGATGTAAGGAGGACTAAATAAACAGGAGGAAAGAGAAGTGGAAGGAAGACGGAGAGGAGATGAAGGTGTGAATGGAGACTGGAGATTATGTAATGGAGATGCTGGAAGACATGGAAACATCTTAATTACAGGTTTCTAGAGGAGAATGAACTGAAAGAAGGAGGATGGAGGTGTGATGTAACACAATAAATGTTGAGCTTAAAGGGATAGTTCACCCAAAAATAGGTCACTCATTTGGAATTGGTTCAAACCAAATGAGGATGTTTCGGGAAATGTTCTGGCTGCACTTTTCCATACAATGAAAGTCAATAGAGTTGATTCCAAACATACAATTGAAGTAGCCCCCTTGTATATTTTGTTCCCCAATTTCTGTTTGACGGAGAGCAGATTTTTTCAGCACATTTCTAAACATAATGGGCTCTATTTTGACGGTCCATGCGCAGAGCGCAAAACGCAGGGCGCAAACGCTTTCAGGGCGTGTCAGGACGCGTTTTTGCTAATTTAAGGACGTGAAATCTGCCTTGCGGCGTGGCGCATGGTCTAAAAGGGTTGAGTTTATTTTCTTAATGAGTTATAGGTGTGTGTTGAGAATAAACCAATTAGAGTCTCATCTTCCATTCCCTTTAAGACCCAGCTGCGTCGCGCCAAGAGCGCATTCGCTATTTACAGGATGCAAAGTAAGTCTAAGTGGAAAAACTGAGCATTTCACAAGCAAACAGTGAACAGTTTTTTAACAGAAAACTGTTAAACAGAGCATCTACTGCGTGAGAATGAGAGATAATGGATCACTTTCACATTCGCTCTTGGATAGGGAAACCTTTACGCACAGACATCAGTTAGTCTATAAATAAATAATTTTGTTTGTTAAGCGCAAATATTTTTTTAAAACTATTTCTATATTCAGTTCTAATTTCCAGCAAACGAATAAATGGACAATAATAACAAAATGTGCTCAAAAACCTGAGTTATATCCTAAAACACATGCTGTGCCCCATATGATCTAAAACCTGACAGGTGGGCAAATCTAAGCTTGTTTTTAATAAAACAAATATAAATATGGATATAATAAATAATACTGCTAATAATAATAACATCATACAAAAGCAAATTGTTATGAATGAACTGAAAAAGCCTCCCGAGATGAAGAAGACATAAAAGCAGTGATTTTTCATATTTATGTAGGCTAGAAAATAATATGTTTTGTAATATTTTAATCCTTTATATTTATATTCTATATCTGTTCTTATTATATCCTATATATATCCTTAATATTTACATTTTTTCATATGTAAAGATATTTGCCTATTGCTCTCTTGTGTGTATTAAGCAGTGCGTAAGCGAGGAGCAACTCTGCGCTGGAGTTTAGACCGGGTTTGTTTTGGTCTATTGAAAAATCTATTATAGATTCTCAAAATAGCAACGCGCCAGTGGTCCGCCTCAGAACGCCTTCCTTTTTAGACCAGAACGCCTATGAGCGCACAAATGAGCGCTAATGCATTTGCTATTTAAACAGCGTAGCGCAACGCCTCAAAACCACTCTTGCGCCAAGCTGAAACTACCAAAAGACTACTGCGCCGCGCCTTGCGCCACACTGCGCCAGGTGTATGATAGGGCCCAATAGTTTTAATAACTCATTTTTAATAACTGATTAATTTCTCTTTGCCATGATGACAGCACATAATATTTGAACAGACATTTTTCTACTTTGCCTACTTCACTACAACTAAAATTACTACAGTGACAATGCTGCCAGGGGACACAAAGGGATGGGATGCTATACCGAAAAGAAATATTCAGTAGCTGTAAATACCCTGCGACTTGTAAATGAAGATGAAATAATGAAACAAAGCTTAATAATTCCTTCTTAAATAATGAAGAACTTGTTAACAAGCTTTATTATCATTGTAAACTTGTGTAATGTAATGTGTATTTATATATAGTGTATTTATGTATGAACATACACCCAAAGTGCTTCACATTCATGAGCGGGGGTCTCTCCACATCACCACCAGTGTGCAACATCCACTTGGATGATGCGACGGCAGCCACACACCAGCTATTGGTGGAGTGGAGAGACAGTGATGGAGCCAATTGGATAGGGATGATTGGGAGGCCATGATGGATAAGGGCCGATGATGGGAATTTGGCCAGGGCAACGGGGTTACACCCCTACTCTTTCACGAGAAGTGCCATGGGATTTTTAATAACCACAGAGTCAGGACCTCGGTTTATCGTCTCATCCGAAAGACGGCGCTCACTGACAGTATAGTGTCTCCTTCACTATACTGGGGCCTTAGAATGAACACAGACCACAGATTGAGTGCCCCCTGCTGGTTTCACTAACACCACTTCAAACAGCAACCTAGTTTTCCCATGTGGTCTCCCATCCAGCAACTTACCAGGCTCAGCCCTGCTTAGCTTCAGTAAGTAATCTTGTGCTGTAGGCAGGGCCCGATTAAGAACACATTGGGCCCTGGGGCTATAGCAAATCCAATTTTTTTACCTCACAAAAGTATATATATATATATATATATACACACACACACTAATATATTTATATACTATATATAAATATAACATCATCCATGTTGTTGTTGTTGTTATTAATATTATTATTATTATTATTATTATTGTTGTTGTTATTATTATCAATAAATTACTAATTAATATTGTTTTCTAATTTTAAACCAATTGATTTATATTTGATTATTATATATGTTTTCTATTTTATTAAAATAGGCCTGCAAGAATAAAAAATTAAGGTGATGACATAATATGAACTTTAAAGTTTAATCTTTAAACCTTTACCTTTAAAATAATTCTTTATAACTTTAGCTGACCATAAATCCCTGACGATATGATATCTTTAAAATAAAATAAAATAAAATAAAATAAAATAAAATAAAATAAAATAAAATAAAATAAATAAATAAATAAATAAATAAATAAATAAATTTATTTATTTATTTATTTATTTATTTATTTATTTATTTATTTATTTATTTATTTATTCATTCATTTATTTAGCCTAAATATACTGGGAAATGGATAAAAATATTCTTTTTCAAAGTAAGATGTACTCATTTATGTTGAGCACTGTAAAAAAAAAAAACATTTTGGAAGATCCCCATAAGGATTTAATTTTATTGTGAATCTGCAGTAATGAGTAGTTTTGCAGACTCGTCCACCCGCAGGTTTCTGGATGAGAGCACCTGTGGCTCTGAACACAAACTCAAACTCTATTTCACAGTATTATCTCAGAGCAACACTGTCTTGTCTCTCTCTCTCTCACACACACACACACACACACACACACACACACAAGCAAAATCAATTTCAAAGTTATTATTTTTTGTGCTAGAGAAGCCTTTCTCTTTTATCCACTCTGTGAAGTCATTCTGTGTAGACTCCTTGAGCACCGTGGAATATGTCGTTCCTGTTAAAGAAATAAGCATCAAGCTGGAAATAACACACACTTCTTTTCATAGATGACAAAAGTGTCTCTCAGGATGCCATGTGTTGCTGTGTTTGTGTGTGTGTGTGTGCGTGCGTGCGTGTGTGTGATTGAGTACAGGAGTGATTAGGCCTGTTATTATTCTTACATGATGATACAGTAAAATGATTAATAATTGCAGTAATAATACTAATAGATATTGAATGGCGACACAGTTGCGCAGCAGGTAGTGCTGTCACCTTACAGCAAGAAGGTCGCTGGTTCGAGCCTCGGCTGGGTCAGTTGGCGTTTCTGTGTGGAGTTTGCATGTTCTCCCTGCGTTTGCGTGGGTTTCCTCCGGGTGCTCCGGTTTACCCCACAGTCCAAACACATGCAGTACAGGTGAATTGGGTTGGCTAAATTGTTCATAGAGTATGAGTGTGAATGGATGTTTCCCAGAGATGGGTTGCGGCTGTAAGGGCATCCGCTGTGTAAAACACAAGCTGGATAAGTTGGCGGTTCATTCCGCTGTGGTGACCCCAGATTAATAAAGAAACATAGCCAAAAAGAAAATCAATGACTCAATTATGTTGTTGTTATCATGTAATATAATTATTATTGTTATTATTATTATTATTATTATTATTATTATTATTATTATTATTATTATTATTATTATTGTTATTGCAGTTGTTTTATTATTATTATTATTATTATTATTATTATTATTATTATTGTTGTTGTTATTAATATTGTTATTATTATTATTATTATTATTGTTGTTGTTATTAATATTGTTATTATTATTATTATTAATATTGTTGTTGCTGTTGTTGTTGTTGTTGTTGTTGTTTTTGTTGTTGTTTTTTGTCATTTTTATTTTTACTATTGTTGTTGTTGTTTAGTTATTATTGTTATTATTAGTAGTAGTATTTTTAGTGTTTTTGTTGTTATTATTTTTATCATTATTGTTTTTGTTATTATTGTTATTATTATTATTATTGTTATTATTAGTATTTTTATTGTTGCTGTTATTATTATTTTTATCATAATTGTTTTTTGTTATTATTATTATTATTATTATTATTAGCGTTTTTATTGTTATCGTTACTATTATTATTATAGTTGTTGTTGTTGTTATATTAATTCTTTTTTTATTAATTTATTTATTATTATTTAAATTGATTTATTATTTTATTTTATTACTTGCTGACAGCACTTATTTATTTATTTATTTTGTACTTAATAATAAAGTATCATTTCTTACTGTTAAATTTGTATGTATTATTTATTTATATTCATTAATATTTATTTATTATTTAGTAAAGTTTATTGTATTTATTAATATATATTTGTTCACTTCAATTTATAAAAAAAAAAATTCATTTTATTTATTTTAAAGCGTGATAGCCACAACTATAAAAACATCTACAGTAACGATTCTTTAAAATATATCAGATGCATTTGCAATTCTATTTATGATGCATAAATAACAAACATCTTCTGTTTTGGGTTGCCTGTACCTTTAAGAGCAGATAATTGACTTGTTGAGGAGTTTCATTAGTTGTCAGGTTCATTTAGCTCGGTGCAGTCCAGTCCCACCCGAAGGATCCTGATTTTCTCCAACT
Source organism: Danio rerio (assembly GCF_049306965.1). NCBI lineage: Eukaryota > Metazoa > Chordata > Actinopteri > Cypriniformes > Danionidae > Danio > Danio rerio. The sequence continues at coordinate 3,810,845 of NC_133187.1, read as the reverse complement.
CCTCCCCGACATTCCCAGCTGCTGCGCTCAACCCAAATACAGCCCAGACCACTTCCCATGATTCCCAGTCTCCTCCAGTCCTCAAGCACACAGTTTAGACAAGTCAGAGCAAAGCTTGACCTCCATAGATCCACACTTTGGGTATGGCTTTCCTGCTGGGACTGAATGGAGGAACTTGGAGGTCTTTATTTCTGTCTTCCTGATCCAGATTTAATCAGACACTTGTGGGAGCGTTTAGAAGTGATCATCTCCAGCCTGTCTGTCGCTTCATATGTAAATCTGGGATTTTGTCAAATTGTAATATGGATTTCAAGACAACGTGGATATGACAACGTTTGTAAGTTTGTTGTGGTTGTCAGATGCTCTAATATTGTGTTTTGAGTGGTTGCTAGGGTGTTATTGTGGTTGACAGGGGTTATTTTAAAATGTAAAAGTTGTTGCTATGGTTCGTAATGGTTGCTAGGCTGATCCTTGTGGTTGTCAGGTGTTCTATTACAGTGTTCAGAGTGGTTGCTAGGGTGTTCCTTGTGGTTGCCAGGTGTTCTATTATTTAGTTCTGAGTGGTTGCTAGGGTGCTATTGTGGGTGCCAGGTGCTCTATTAAATGTTCTAAGTGGTTGCTACAGTATTCGATTATATGGTTCAGAGGGGTTGCTAGGATGTTCTTTTGGTTGCCAGGTGTTCTTTTGTAGTGTCTGAGTGGTTGCTAGGGTGTTCAGAATGGTTGCTAGGCTGTTCCATGTAGTTGCCAGGTGTTCTAATATTGTGTTCTGAGTGGATGCTAGGGTGGTATTGTGCTTGCCAGGTGTTCTATTACAATGTTCAAAGTGGTTGCTAGGGTAATCTATTATAATGTTCCGAGTGGTTACCAGAATGTTTCTTGTGGTTGCCAGGTGTTTTATTTAATGTTTTAAGTGGTTGCTATGGTGTTCTGTAAATGGTTCAGAGTGGTTGCTAGAATGTTCCTTGTGGTTGCCAGGTGCTTTATTATTGAGTTCTGAGTGGTTGCTAGGGTGTCATTGTGGTTGCCAGGTGTTCTATTAAATGTTCTAAGTGGTTGCTACGGTGTTTGATTATATGGTTTAGAGTGGTTGCTAGGCTGTTCCTTGTGGCTGCCATGTGTTCTAATACAAGTGTTTGTTCAGGTGTTCTATTAAAATGTTCAGAGTGGTTGCTAGGGTGTAATTGTGGTTGTCAGGTGTTCTATTATTGAGTTCTGAGTGGTTGCTAGAGTGTTGTTGTTGTTGCTTGAGTGTTCTAATACAATGTTTCAGGTGGTTTACTCGGGTGTTCTATTATAATGTTCAGAGTGGTTGCTAGAGTGTTCCTTGTGGTTGTCAGGTGTTCTGTTATTGAGTTCTGAGTGGTTGATCGTGTTATTGTTGGTGTTCTAATACAATGTTCTTAGTGGTTGCTCATGTGTTCTATCATAATGTTTAGAGTTGTTGCAAGAGTGTTCCTTTTGGTTGCCAGGTGTTTTATTGTTGTGTTCTGAGTGGTTGCTAGGGTGTTATTGTGGTTGCCAGGCGTTCTGTTATTGAGTTCTGAGTGGTTGCTAGGGTGTTCTTGTGGTTGCCAGGTGTTCTATTATTGAGTTCTGAGTGGTTGCTAGGGTGTTATTGTGGTTGCTAAGGTGTTCTAATACAATGTTCTTACTGGTTGCTCATGTGTTCTATTATAATGTTTAGAGTGGTTGCTAGGGTGTTCCTTTTGGTTGCCAGGTGTTCTATTATTGAGTTCTGAGTGGTTGCTAGGGTGTTATTGTGGTTTCTAGGGTATTCTAATAAAGTATTCTTAGTGGTTGCTCATGTGTTCTATTATAATGTTTAGATTGGTTGCCAGGGTGTTCCTTGTGGCTGCCAGGTGTTCTATTATTGTGTTCAGACTGGTTGCTAAAGTGTTCCTTGTGGTTTCCAGGTGTTCTATAATTTTTTTACTCAGAGGTTTCTAAGGTGTCCATTGTGGTTGCCGGGTGTTCTATTATATTGTTTAGAATTGTTGCTAGGTTGTTCATTGGGGTTTAAAGGTTCTATTATAGTGTTCATATTGGTTGCTATGGGTGTTTCTTGTGGTTGCCAGGCGTTCTATTTTCTGTGTCCTGGGTGATTGCCAGGGTGTTCATTTTGATTGCCAAGTCTTCTATTACAGTGTTCAGAGGGATTGCTAAGGTGTTCCTTGTTGTTGCCAGGTGTTCTACTATTGTGTTCTGAGTGGTTGCTAGGGTGTTCACTGTGTTTGCCAGGTGTTCTATTGTAGTGTCCAGAGATGGTGATGGGATGATGTTTGTGGTTGCCAGGTGTTCTATTATAATGTTCTGAATGGATGCTAGTGTGTTCATTCTGGTTGCCAGATGTTTCGTTAAAGTGTTCAGAGTGGTAGCAATGGTGTTTATTGTGGTAGCCAGGTGTTCTATTATAGTGTCCAGAGATGGTAGTGGGGTGTTCCTCGTAATTGCCTGGCGTTCTATTATTGTGTTCTGAGTGGTTGCTAAGGTGTTAATTGTAGTTGCCAGATGTTCTATTAAAATGTTTTAAGTGGTTGCCAAATCATCAAACAAAACAACCAACGAGAGACATTTAAAAAGAAAAGAATTTGTCATTTATTTAAATTTAACATGAACAAACATAAATAGACAGGTTAGAAACAATCAAGCATTCATCAATAGATAATTGTTTTATGGTGTAATTGTTTTATAAAATAATATATGAATTCCATATATGTTTATGAATTCCAGTTTTGAAGTTGTACAAGGAAGTTCTCATTCCTTGCGGTTGCCAGATGTATAATATTTTATATTTATCCTTATTTAAACATTTACTTTAAATTTATTTATTTATTTTATATTTGTAATTGATTTATTTTTATACTTATAGTGTTCTGCAATAGGGGTTTGGGGGGGGGGGTTGATACCAATAGGGATAATAGTGTTTGGCTTCAGATGAACTCCGCTTGATCCTTGTGTTTGTCTTTATTTGTCTTCTCTCCCGTTAGCCACGAGTTCGGCTCACCTGGAGGACTTGGCGTATTTGGATGAGCAGAGACACGCGCCCCTGCGCACCTCGCTGCGGATGCCCAGACAGAGCTCCACCGCGGGCCGCTCCGGGCAGGACCTGCGAGGTGAGAGACTGACCGCCTGTGCTAAGCTTTTATTCACATCAGCCCCATTCTGAACTCACAAATACATTAGGTCAGATGTCAGACAGTCCACAGATCAGCGTTTATTCAGCTGATTAGCAGGCTCTGAATCTCTCTCATTCCTCTGCTCTGAGCTCTGTCCGATTGACTCACATTATATCTGTGCTTTAGTGTTTGATTCAGCGCCCAAATATACCAACGCAATCTCGCGGCAATTCGTAACTTTTTGATTTAGTCGTTAATTCGTATGAATTCGTACGATCTAATTCGTACTATTTAGTACGATTTGCTCATCATCCAATGATGGTTTGGGTTAGGGGTGGGGTTGGGTGCCACGCCTCCTTTTTAAAATCATAAATTTTCGTACGACTCAACTCGTACAAACTCGTACGAATTAGCCACTAAACTGACAAAACGTAAAATACTTGCGTTTTCTTGTAAGAACAGGCTGAATATACTCCTGGTTCCTTACAAGCTGTTCACTTACTCTAGTCTATAGGCTCTTAAACAAACTGAATTGATTGCTGCAGGTTATAACGTATATTCATATGTTTAAGCTGAATAAATTTAATTGCTTTCATGATAAAGAGATTAATGCTAATCATGAACCATTTTACTAATACATTTAACGCAATGACTGATAAATAGGCATCACACTATGACTGTGCAATGAATCATCTGTTGAGCTGCATCCCAGTCATCACAAATACTGCAGAAGACCTACTGGAACATGCATGGACCCAAGATTCTCAAGGAAATCAGTCAAGTTTGGTGAAGGAAAAGTCATGGTTTGGGGTTACATTCAGTATGGGGGTGTGCGAGAGATCTGCAGAGTGGATGGCAACATCAACAGCCTAAGGCCCCATTTACACTGATGCATTTTCGTTTTAAAACGCATAAGTTTTGCGACGGTTACGCCATCCGTTCACACTACGCCGGAGTTTTCGAGCACCGAAAATGGAGCGTTTTGAAAACGCTGGAGAGGCTGATTTCATTCTGAAACGCTGCTGCTCCGTCTCAGTGTGGATGAGGAAAAACGGAGACATCTGAAAACGGAGGCGGGGCTGTCGAGATTTGCTACCTGATTGGGGCTTTTGTGTCATTGCGTATCCTTCCCTTATTCGTCAAGGCCCTATCACATGACTATAACACATGGCTTTAACGCTACCGGATAACAGTACTGTAAACAACAACATGGGCACAGAAATGGGAGCGCTGTTTGCACTATTGTCTGTTTTAGGCGCCATTGTGCAGGTATTCAATTGTTACGTTTAGTAACAACTCGACTTCGTCATCTGTCCACAAAAATACCTCTCCTGCTTTCTTTGCCATCGCGTTCATTGTCCAACCGGCGTTTACTGACTAACAATAACAAAATACCGAGCGAGACGCATGCTTCCTGTTTATACTAGAACGCGCATACCCAGAGTGAGCGAATGGTCACGTGATCTACGTTTTTGGTGGCGTAGTGTGGACGGAGATATGTTCAGAGACGCTAGGTAAAACGCTAGTGCGGAACGTTTTTGATCTAAAACGCCGTTTTAAAACTAAACGCACTAGTGTAAACGGGGCCTGAGGTATCAAGACATTTGTGCTGCCCATTACATTATAAACCACAGGAGAGGGACAATTCTCCAGCAGGATAGCGCTCCTTCTCATACTTCAGCCTCCACATCAAAGCTCCTGAAAGCAAAGAAAGACAAGGTGCTTCAGGATTGGCCAGCCCAGTCACCATACATGAACATTATTGAGCATGTCTGGGGTAAGATGATGATAAATCCAAAGGATCTTGATGAGCTCTGGGAGTCCTGCAGGAACGCTTTCTTTGGCATTCCAGATGACTTTATTAATCAGTGATTTGAGTCAGAGATGTATGGATGCAGTCCTCCAAGCTCATGATGGAGTCAGACACAATATTTATTTTGTCTCCACTGCAGCATGACTTTATATTCTATACTGGAGATTATTTTGATTTTGTACAAGAGTTTTGTCTAAGCAGAGTCAGACCTTTTTGTCCTAATGAAATCATGAAAAATCAAGCCATGATCATATTTTATTTTGGTAAAATAAGCGTAATCTAGAGGCCTTTACCTTTCATATAAGCCACTTCTGATACCAAATGATCAACTAGAAGTCAAGTTTGTATTTTTTGTTCCTAAAACCTGGATAGACGGCAAGACTTTTGTCAGGTATAGTGTACACACACACATAGTGAGCATTGGACTGTGTTCTCCCTGCTGGTCTGCTGAGCTTCTCTCACCTGGTGGATCATTAAAATAGCTCACAGCATCCGCTTCTCCATCACCAAGGTGACTCTGAGGATACATCAGACCACTGATTACTAAAAAACACCTGAGAAAAGCATTAATGCATTCGTTTCTGTCAAAAAATAATAATGACAACTGGTCCCAAAGCTTGGAGAAGCCAAATAAAAGCATCGACCCAGAGGAGAAATTAAAAAAGGATCAGTACTTTTGTTCTCTTGCACAATGTGGTCAATCTAAACACACAGACATTTTGGTTATACTTTATTTTAAGGTGATATCGATACAGTGTTACTATTAATTTAATGAATGGAGTAATATTAATTAATTACATGTACTTACTATATGGTTGGAGTTAGGATGTGGGTGAGGTTTCGGGTTAGTTACATGTAATATGCACTCACCACCAGTTTTATTAAGTACACCTTAGTAGTATCAGGTTGGAGCCCCTTTTGCCTTCAGACCTGCCTTAATCCTTCATGTCATAGATTCCACAAGGTACTGGAAATATTCCTCAGAGATTTTGCTCCATATTGACATGATAGCATTGCGCAGTTGCTGCAGATTTGTCTGCTGCACATCCATGATGCCATTGTTCCACCACATCCCAAATGTGCTCTATTGGATTGAGATCTGGGGACTGTGGAGGCCATTTAAGTACAGTGAACTCATTGTCATGATCAAGAAGACAGTCTGAGATGATTCACGCTTTATGACATGGTGCGTTATCCTGCTGGAAGTAGCCATGAGAAGATAGCTACAGCAACAATACTCAGGTAGGCTGTGGCGTTGACACGATGCTCAATTGGTACTAATGGGCCTTGAGGGTCAGAGAGCTCCAGGATTTCATCTAAAATAGCTTCATTGATTGAAAGAAGCACAAAGGTCTCAAAGGTCTGAAATGACACCGAAGATCTCATGAGATAACATGAGAGTATAATTAATAACCGAATTGTCATTTTCGAGTGAACTAACCCTTTAAGACCTCTTTCAAAAGCAATTTAAAACATCACAATTGTTCCAGAAGTTGTTATGAGGCTGTTTGCTGTGTTTGCGAGTCGACAGAAGCTTCTCTGTCCCCCCGCATGCTTTGTTGGGAGTGATTGGCTTTTTCTCTCTCTCTCTCTCCTGTGATCGTGTGTGTTTGTGTGTGTGTATCTCAGCTTCCGCTAACAGTCATGCCTGGCAGTCTCAGTCACGTAAGTGTGTGCTCCTGCTAGGCTGATATCTGTCTCCCCTATATGTGTGTGTAGCTGTTATGCTCTGTGGTCTTGGGGAATGATTGTAATGTACTTTATGCACTTATTTACTGTATTTTGTGATGTGGACAAATTGGTTGTCTGGTGTGTAAATTTTGGGCCTCGTTGTAATTAGATTTTCCCACTGTGTGTGTGTGTGTGTTTTATATATATATTTTATATATATATATATATATATATATATACATATATATATAAACACACAGTTGAAGACAAAACCCTTAACCCTCCTGTGAAATCTGAATTCTTTTTCAAATATTTCTAAGTTGATGTTTAATAGAAAAAAGCACATTTTCTCCCAGTATTTTTTATTATATTTTTAATATTATATATTATTATATTTTATTTCTGGAAAATTAGTTTAGTTTGCCCGGGATGAATGAATGATTGAAGGAATTTATTCATTCATTCATTCATTCATGAAATATAATATAATATAATATAATATAATATAATATAATATAATATAATATAATATAATATAATATAATATAATATAATATACTATAATTTAATATAATAATAGTAATATAATAATATCATATACTATAATATAATATAATATAATATAACATAATATAAAGAAGATAATATAATATAATATAAAGAAGATAATATAATATAATATAATATAATATAAAGAATATAATATAATATAATATAATATAATATAATATAAAGAAGATAATATAATATAATATAATATAATATAATATAATATAATATAATATAATATAATATAATATAAAGAAGATAATATAATATAATATAATATAATATAAAGAATATAATATAATATAATATAATATAATATAAAATAATAATGATAAAATATAATATAATATACTATACTATAATTTAATATAATAATAGTAATATAATAATATCATATACTATAATATAATATAATATAATATAACATAATATAAAGAAGATAATATAATATAATATAATATAATATAATATAATATAATATAATATAATATAATATAATATAATATAATATAATATAAAGAAGATAATATAATATAATATAATATAATATAAAGAATATAATATAATATAATATAATATAATATAATATAATATAATATAATATAATATAATATAATATAATATAAAGAAGATAATATAATATAATATAATATAATACCTGTTTTATAGTGATCTGATCAGCTGTAGTTTGAAATTACGCTGGGTTATTCCTCCTCCAGACGGTCTCTGTCGCCATCTTGTGGCGGAACGTCAACCATCTTTGCTCTGCTCAGTATGACTTATTTCTAATGACTCTTTATTTAACAATGTGTTTATTACAAACATACATTTAATTTTTAAACAATTATGTAATTAATTATTTGTCGTTTAACGTATTTACATTTCGTTTTAATATCATATTATTATTTTTTAATTCATGTAATTAACAAATAATATTTTAATTGACTAATTCATTGCTATTTTTTCTGTAACCATATGCTTAGCAAACAGAAAACGTGTCCGAAGTGCCTGAATATTTGTCATGTTGTGAGAGGTTTCTGTCTGTTGATTGTTTTTAATGTATTGTGGGTTGCATGTGTGTGTGTGTTTAAATGTGTGTGTAATGTGTATTTTTCATGCTGTTTTCAGTGCGCTTGGCTCCGTATCGACTGCAGGACATCGCTCTGAAGCCGCTGCTGTTCGAGGTGCCGAGCATCACCATGGACTCTGTGTTCACGGGCCGCGATTGGCTCTTTCAGGAGATCGACGCTTGTCTGCGCTCCACACACTCGGGCTCCAGCGCCGGCGTGGTTTTGGTGGGAAACATCGGATTTGGGAAAACAGCCATAATCTCACGGCTGGTGGCTCTGAGCTGCCATGGGAATCGCATGAGACAGATCGCCTCCGACAGCCCACAGGCATCGCCAAAACGTGAGATTCACAAGTCCCCTGTCAGACCGAGTGGCACATTCATTCATTCAAATTCATTCATTCATTCATTCATTCATTCAACTTTTATAAAGGTCCCTTGAAGTAAATGGAAGACAAAAATTAAAAATAAATAAATGTGTATATTAAAATATATACAGTTGAAGGGAAATTTATTAGCCCTGCTGTGAAATTTTTATTATTATGATGTATGATATATAGAATTATTGTTTGTGTGTGTGTGTAGATGGAGATGGCATCCCTCTCTCACAGCCTCAGCCTTCCCATGGTACACTGGGTGGAGGAAGCTGTCCGGGAACTCCAGAGATGAGGAGGAGGCAGGAGGAGGCCATGAGGAGACTCGCCGCTCAGGTACAAACAAACACACACAACACGCGCACACATGCACACACGCACATAATCCTGCTGTTTACACATGATTGGACGCTTTAGAATAAAACAAAACAACCAATTAAATTGAATTAAATATTATTTTAAACACAGCAAAACACAACACAACAAATACAAGAAAACAACAAATACATTCAAATAAACAACACGGCAAAAAAATAAAAACAAAACAACACAACAAATAAAATAAAATAAAATAACAAATTAAATTAAATATAAAAAGCAAACACGAAACAACAAATAAATCAAGACGACAACAAAAGATAATAATAGAACAAAACAACAAATTAAATTTAGCTAAATTAAATTAATACAAACTAAATTTAAAAAAATTAAACGCAGCAAAACACAACACAACAAATAAAAGAAAACAACAAAAACAAATTAAAATAAACAACACAACCAAAAAATAAAAAATCTAAACAAAACAGCACATCACAACAAATAAAAGAAAATAATTTCAAACTATGCAAAATACAACACAACAAATAAAACAAAACAAAAAATTTTATTAAATTAAAAAGCAACCACCAAACAACTAATAAAACAAAACACAAATTAAACTCAGCAAAACACAACACAACTAATTAAAGAAAACAACAAATAAATTAAAATAAACAACACAAAAAAAAAAAAAAAAATCAAAACAAAACAACACAGCAAAAAACATAATTTTATACAATGCAAAACACAACACGGCAAATAAAAAATAAAATAAAATAAAATTCAATTCAATAAATAATTAAATTAAATTAAATTAAATTAAATTAAATTAAATTAAATTAAATTAAATTAAATTAAATTAAATTTAATTAAATTTAATTAAATTTAATTTTTTAAAAAGTAACACTGCAAAACACAACACAACAAATAAAAGAAAACAACAAAAACAAATTAAAATAAACAACACAACTAAAAAATAAAAAATCTAAACAAAAGAGCACTACACAACAAATAAAAGAAAATAATTTCCAACTATGCAAAACACAACACAACAAATAAAACAAAACAATAAATTTAATTAAATTAAATTAAAACAATACATACACTAAATTCTTCTAGTGTTTGTGTATAAATAAGTGCGTATGGATGTTTCCCATTGATGGGTTGAGGCTGGAAGGGCATCCGCTGCATAAAAGCATATGCTGGATCAGTTGGTGGTTCATTCCGTTGTGGTGACCCCAGATTAATAAAGGGACTAAGCCGAAAAGAAAATGAATGAATGAATAAATAAACGCAATATTTTTTATAAAATATTATAAAATAAATATTATTAAAAAATTATATAAATAAATAAATAAAACAAAACAAAAAAAATAAAATAAAGGAAAATGAAATAAAATTGAATTAAATTAAAAAATTAAATGAAATAAAATACAACTTCAAACAGCAAAACGCAACACAACAAATTAAAGGAAAAAATCAAGTAAATTTAATAAACAACACAACAAAACAAATAAACAAATAAAAAAGTAAATAATTAACCCAACACAACAGATAAAACATGGCATTTCTGTGTGGAGTTGTTCTCCCCGTGTTGGCGTGGGTTTCCCCACAAGTCCAAAGACATGTGCAAAAAGTGGAACTGAGTAAGCTAAACTGGCCGTAGTGTATGTGTGTGAATGAGTGTGTATGGATGTTTCCCAGTGATGGGTTGCGGCTAAAAGGGAATCTGCTGCATAAAACATATGCTGAATAAGTTGGTGGTTCATTCCGCTGTGGTGACCCCAGATCAATAAAGGGACTAAGGCGAAAAGAAAAAGAATGAAGGAATGTAAATTTAGTCGTGGCTTTTTCTAGAATATTTGAAGTTTATATATTGAGGCTATAGTAAATCCTTAACTCTGTATCCCTGCTCATTTAACAAGTCTCTTATCTCTTACTGCCTATGACAGACAGCATGTATATTTAATTTACTGAATTTAATTTATTTCATGTTATATGATATGCAAATCAATTATGCATATTCAACAGCCTATCAACCCTCTATTCATTTGGTATTGAAATCTGAGCTGGCGTTGCACTGAAAATGTACATTTTGCTGTCAAGCCAGTCTTAACACACACACTCACACACACACACTCATTCTCACTTCAATCTTCTGACAATAGATCCTGTTGGCTGGTAGAATAGCTTGTCGTCACACACAAAAGGCCTGTCTTCACCTGCGCAGGCTTTTTCACCTGCGTCTCGGCTTTTGCATTATGCAGATATGTTTAAAAAAGAGAAGTAAGTTTGCCGCTGAGCCTCATCAAATATTTATTCAGGCAGAAAGCAATTTCCTCGCCGTGCTATTAGATCAAGTTAAGTCAATGCATTAATAATCGACTCTCACTTTCAGGCCGTTTGCGTGGTTTAAGATCTTTTAAAACGTTTGTGTGAGTAAATTAGTATTGTAATCTGCTGGATGGTCTGAGATCTGATTTCTCTTTGGTCTGGCTCATGTGCTGCTGGATTGAAGGACTGCAGATTATTATTAAATACTCATTGTGGAGCTTTAGGACATGCTGATGCTTTTTTTGTAGTTTTATTCATTTTCTAGGGTTACAAAAGCTCACATCAGGCTTATATTGTATATAACTAGGCTATTTAAACTAAAGTGTGAAAATGTGAAAAATCGTTAGCCTCCGCTCAGTTTTTTTTTTTTTTTTTGCATGTTTGTCACACACCAAAATAAAACAACAACAAATAAAATTAACTCAACAAATAAAACAAAGCAAAAAAAAACAATAATAAATAAATAAATAAAACAAATAAAAAACAAAACAAAAAAATTAAAAACAAATTAAAGCAAAAAAGATAAAAAAAAACTAAAAACTAAAAGCTATTTAAAAACAAAACAAATAAAAAAGAAACAAAATAAAAAACAAAAAGATAGTAAAACTAAATAAATAAGAAACAAACAACAAAACAAATAAAAAGCAAAAAAACTAATTAAAAACAGAACAAATAAAAACAAAAAAGATAAAAAAACAAAAAATAAAAACTAAAACTAAAAAAGCTCAACAAAAAGATAAAAAACAAATTAAAAACAAAAAAGATAAAAATACAAAACAATAAAAACAAAAGGAAAAAGAAAAAAGCTAAACAAATAAAAAACAAAAAGAAAAAAAGATGAAAAACAAAACAATTAAAACAAAACAAAACAAATAAAAAAAGATAAAAAACAAAACAATAAAAATTATATTTATTTAAGAAACAAAGCAAAACAATAAAATTAAAACAAATAAAAAACGAAACAAAAAAATTAAAACTAACAAAAACAAAACAAAACAAATAAAAAAACAAAACAATAAAAACAAAACAAAAAAGATGAAAAACAAAACAAAACAAATAAAAAACAAAACAATAAAAACAAAACAAAAAAGATGAAAAACAAAACAAAACAAATGAAAAACAAAACAATAAAAACAAAACAAAAAGATAAAAACAAAATAAAACAAATAAAAAACAAAAAAGATATAAAACAAAAAAATAAAAACTAAACAAAAAAAGATTTTTAAAAAAATGAATAAAAAACAAAAGAAATAAAAAAATTTAAAAGATTTTAAAAAAACACAACACAGCACAAATAAAACACAAAGAAGAAATGAAAAGAATGCATCAATGAATTGATCACAGATTTGAATAATCAGTTATTGACATAATAATGCTGTATATTTTACAGAGGCTGTTAACAGATGATAAATTGAAAACTGTTAAATTTGACAAATTGCAAACTGAATTTGTATATTTAATTCAATAAATTATACATTAATTTTAATGAATGATAATTAGGCTTATACACTGTACATAAACACACTGCTATATATTACATACACAAAGTGTGTAAGCATGAAAAGTGTTTGCACATTTACTGATATCTTTTTTTATTATTTTTTTTTTTACATTTGTCACACTTTAATGTTTCAGATCATCAAACAAATTTAAATATTAGTCAAAGATAACACAAGTACACACATCATACAGTTTTCAAATGAGAGTTTTTATTATTAAGGGAAAACAAAATACAAAACTACATAGCCCCGAACATAAACCGCCTTTTTAAGGTCATGCCACTGTATCTCAATTGGATTCAGGTCAGGACTTTGACTAGGCCACTCCAAAATCTTAATTTACGCAAAACAAAATACAAACCAACATGGCCCTGTGTTTCACTGTAATATACTGCAAAATTTAAATCCAACTTTAAATCATGTCCCCCAAAGGAAAACTTTGGCAACTTTTCTTTAAACTAAACAGAAGCATTTCTCAAGTTGTGCATCTCACTTCAAATGTATTTTGTGTAAATAAATGGGATTGTGAAGCAGATAAACTGACCAGCACTGTCATAAATGCTGTATGCACCCTTGCATCTTTATTTTACCAACTTACTGCATTCTGCTGTACCAGCTCACCATAAAAAAAACTAAACAAACCGTCTAATGTAGTGGACTGTAAAGACATTTACGTTCAACCAAATAGTGTAATCATATTTTGGCAATATTTCAATATGGGCATTCATGCATCAGTATAATATTTCTGCAGAAAACATTGCGATACTATGGTATATTAATACTTACCCCAGTGGATAGAGATTGCCATTAAGCTGTCAGTATGTCGGAAGATCTCTTATGACACCATTAAAGATTTCAGATTTCTTTCTAGCACCTATTTTCCAGACCTGTTTATTGCAGCTGAAATTGGACGCGTCAGTAGCAGGAGTCCAAATCATCAGGGCATTGAATTCTCTCTGAGAATACAGCTCCAGTGTTCAAAGCAAATCTGCACAATGTAGTGACACCTTCACAGCTGGATTTCACCTTCATCTGTCCTCCTGTGTTCAACACTTCTGAAATGAGTGTGAAGCAGACAGAGGAGCAGGCCCAGAGCGGCTCACAATTCAGATGAACTTACAGAGAAATGCGGGTAATTACTCTAATGCTGGACGCCTATGGCACTTTCAGCTTTACAGTATTCCATATATATATATATATATATATATATATATATATATATATATATGAGCAATATCACACGAGTAGTAGTGTGCTATGGCTGTATATCAGCACTGGTGGGAGGTGTATGTTGGCATGAGGCCGATTATATAACAATTCGACGGCACAATCTTGTACATAAAAAATTTGATCAAACACAGAGAGTAAAACCCTTTTGTATTAGGAACTACTTTTTTTCCGCCATTCATTCACATCTGCAGCTGTCGTCAGAACAGCAGAAGCCGTTACTAATTCGCCAACGTCACTTGAAAGCTAGTATTTGAATGATTCTCTATAGCGTAATGTGAAGCGGCGCTTCTGGTGTGTGACCCCCTTAGGGTGATGACAAAACAGCAAATTTTGCTCGCATTTTAAGATTATAAGGCTGAGCGTGACATGAAATGCCATCCGTCTACAGAGATTTCACACCAGACTGCTGTTGTGTTTGCGATAAGAAGGGACAAGGCTGAATCCAGCTTCTTATTCACAGCTTCTTATTGACTCTGTCTGGTCCACTTTAAAAACCACGAGGCTTCCGTTTTTCAGCTTTTTATTCGCGCTTAGAGAACACACTGAGCAAGGGCTTATTATACATTTTGTTGTTTAACAGCAGTAATACTTGTCAAACTGTAGTGTCTTTGCTTGTTGCTTTCTGAATGTGGGCAGAGTAATACACAAAGGTGAAGGGTGAAGAGGCTTTTGTGTGATGTTACTGGCAAAATATTGCACGGCTATCAGCCAATCAGAGTCAAGAACTGTTGTATATATATATATATATATATATATATATATATATATATATATATATATATATATATATATATATATATAGTTGAAATCAGAATTATTAGCCTTCCTGAATTATTAGCCCCCTGTATATTTTCCCCTTATTTCTGTTTAACAGAAATATTTTTCAACACATTTCTATACATAATAGTTTTAATAACTCATTTCTTGTGACTGATTTTTTTTTTCTTTGTCATGATGGATTAAAAAAAATAAAAACTGCTTTTTTCTAGCCAAAATAAAACAAGTAAGACTTTGTCCAGAAGAAAAAATAATATTGAAAATATTGTGAAAAATGTCTTGCAGAAATAAAAATTCACAGGGTGGGGCTAATAACTGTATATTTCCCATTATGTGTGTGGCTTAAAAGTAAGACTGCATTTCGGACAAATAAAACTAAATGACCTACAGTGAAAGATAGTAGTGGGAGTTTAATGGTCTGGGGCCGTGTTGTTGCTTCAGGACTTGCTGTGGAACCAGGAATTCTGCTCTGATACCAAAATATCCTGTAGAAGAATGTCCGGCTATCTGTTAGGGACCTCACGTTAAAGCAAACTTGGGTTCTGCAGAAGGACAATAAAGAAAAAAAAGACTTTGGAGTGGTCTAGTCAAAGTCCTGACCTGAATCTAATTGAGGGGGTTTATGCTCAAAAATAGTTATGGAAAATGTTTGATTGCAGTTGTTGCTGCTAAGGGCAGCCCAACCAGTTATTAGAATTAGGGGGCAAACACTTTTTCACACAGGGCTATGTAGTTTTCTGTTTTGTTTTGCCTAAATGAAAACTAAATGAAGAATTTAGAGTGGCCAAGTCAAAGTCCTGACCTGAATCCAATTGAGATTCAGTGGCATGACCTTAAAAATGCAGTTCATGCTCGAAAATTCTCCAATGTAGCGGAAATACAACATTTCTGCAAAGATTAGTGGGCCAAAATTCCTCCACAGCGCTGTAAGAGAATCATTGTAAGTTATGGAAAATGTTTGATTGCAGTTGTTGCTGCTAAGGGTGGTCAAACCAGTTATTAGAGTTAGGGGGCAAACACTTTTTCACACAGGGCTATGTAGTTTTGTATGTTGTTTTGCATAAATAAAAACTGAGTGGCCAAGTCAAAGTCCTGACCTGAATCCAATTGAGATGCAGTGGCATGACCTTAAGAAGGCGGTTCATGCTCGAAAATTCTCCAATGTGGCGAAAATTCTCCACTTTTCCACACAGGGCTATGTTGGTTTGTATTTTGTATTTCCTTTCATTTAAAAATTGCATGATGTGTTAACTGTTGTTATCTTTGACTAATATTTATATTTACTTGATGATCTGAAACATAAAAATGTGACAAACATGGAACTAAAAGAGACATCTGTAAGGGGAAAACACTTTTTAACACCACTATAAATGTATTTTCATTCATTCATTCATTTTCTTTTCGGCTTAGTCCCTTTACTAATCTGTGATCGCAACAGCGTAATAAACCGCCAACTTACCAAGCATGTTTTTACGCAGCGAATGCCCTTCCAGCCGCAACCTATTTCTGGGAAACATCCACACACTCATACACTAGGGACAATTTAGCCTACTCAATTCACCTGTACCGCATGTCTTTGGACTGTGGGGGAAACCGGAGCACCCGGAGGAAACCCACGCGAACACAGGGAGAACATGCAAACTCCACACAGAAACGCCAACTGACCCAGCCGAGGCCCGAACCAACGACTCAGCGACCTTCTTGCTGTGAGGCTACAGCACTACCTACTGCGCCACTGCGTCGCCTATGTAATTTCCTGTAGATGAAATCTGAAATGAAGGATCTAAATGTCACGTTATTGCCTCGGCTGAACTCATAGAATATTAAAAGCTGTGGGATTTGCAATGAAGCAAATATTACAAATGCATTATTTAGTGTTAGGCTTATTTGTGATTTAATGCTTATTCAAAACACAATCCCTAGAGTGAGCCAAAACCTGGAGCCAATACTTAATACAGACTAAAGCGAGGAGAGGAACTGCTTAGAAGGGCTACTGTGACCAATGGTGATAATCAGAAAAGACTTATAGTGGACGCAAGTTTCTAAAATTAAATGCAAATTGTATCAGCATCACGTCTAATCTACTTTAATTATGGTTATATTATATAAACACACTTTAAAAATTGCTTTCCATAGAAAAAGCCCACGATGTTTCTTTAGAAATAAAATGCATTATAATCTCTTTTTTCTTTTGATTTTGTTTGAAATACTTTATTAAGCTGTTGTGGAAATGCTGTGTAATTCAAATCAAGTATTGAAGCACCTCATTAAAATAATTACTGCTTTAATGGAAGCAATTATGTGTGCTTGTCTCAAAGCTGGCTGTCCCACAGAAACTCCCTTGAAAGGCTTGTCCTGCAGATACTGTGTGTGATTCAGCAGTGTGTGCCACTCAAACCTCTCACGGGACAAATAAAGTTGCTTTACTCTTCGTTGCAGCACGGTGCTCTCCTTTATTATTCTTTCTTATGCATCAGCATTCAAAGAGCCTGGAATTTAAAATTGTCCTATTAATAAAGTGCTATAAAATACATTTAATAATGTATATATACAGTTGAAGTCAGTATTATTAGACCCCCCCCCCCCCCTGAATTATCAGCCTGCTTGTTTATTTTTTTCCCCATTTCTGTTTAAGTGAGAGCAGATTTTTTTCAACACATTTCTAATTATAATAGTTTTAATAACTCATTTCTAATAACTGATTTATTTTATCTTTGTCATGATGACAGTAAACAATATTAGACTAGATATTTTTCAAGACACTTCTATACAGCTTAAAGTGACATTTAAAGGCTTAACTAGGTTAATTAGGTTAACTAGGCAGGTTAGGTTAAGTAGGCAAGTTATTGTATAACGATGGTTTGTTAAATTAGCCTAAAGGGGCTAATCATATTAACCCTAAAATGGTGTTTAAAAATTAAAAACTGCTATTATTCTTGACGAAAAAAAACAAATAAGACTGTCTCCAAAAGAAAAAATATTATCAGACATACTGTGAAAATATCCTTGCTCTGTTAAACATCATTTGGGAAATATTTAATGAAAGAAAAAAATTCACAAAAATTTTAAAAATCCTTTAAAAAATCCTCTCTGTGCTCTTGTTTTCTCTGTCGCCCCCTGCAGGTGGTGGCCTATCACTACTGTCAGTCTGATAATGCCTACACTTGCCTGGTGCCGGAGTTTGTGCACAATGTGGCGGCGCTGCTGTGTCGTTCACCACAACTCACCGCATACAGAGAGCTGCTGCTGAAGGAGCCGCACATCCAGAGCATGCTCAGTCTGCGCTCCTGCGTACAAGACCCACCCACAGCCTTCAGGAGAGGAGTGCTGGAACCCCTGCACGCACTTTATAAAGGCACGTCCACTTAAACCAGGGGTCACCAATCTCGGTCCTGGAGGGCCGGTGTCCCTGCAGGGTTTAGCTCCAAATTGCCTCAACAAGTATTATTTGAGTCTAACAAGCTTAATTCACAATGTTTACATTGATCTACTTACATTAAATCTAAATCCCAAATATCAGAAATGACAACAGATTGTTGAGATTTAATTAATGTCACTTGTAATGTTATTGATTAATGCTCTTGACTGATTTCATTCATTCATTTTCCTTCTGCTTAGTCTCTGGTTTATCAGGGGTTACCACAGTGGAATGAACCGCCTCTTCTTTGACAGATGTATTTTTAATTTCAGGTGGTTTGTGTAATGTGTTTTATGTTTGGTAAAATAATCTCTAATTGCATCTTTAGTGATTTTTCACCTAATTACACTGTCTCGTCCCAACAGGTGAATCTAGAGGTTTTAGCAAACAAAGCAGACGTGGTTTCAGCTGGTTTTGACGCAAAAGAAAATTTACCTTGTTAAAAACCGAAGAATTGTCTAAAGTGATATTTATGAAAAAAAAGCTATTTTATTTACTAGCTAATAATCTTTTCATTACATATAAAATGAAACTTCTGAACCTAATCAGAGGAGCCTGAAAATGCTCATTTACCAGAAAAGAGGTCAGATGAATTTAGAGGGTTTTGAATCTGAATTCTTCATATATATATATATGTGTATATATATGTATGTATGTATGTATGTATGTATGTATGTATATATATATATATATATATATATATATATATATATATATATATATATATATATGTGTGTGTGTGTGTGTGTGTGTGTGTGTGTGTGTGTATATGTGTATATATGTATATATATATATATATATATATATATATATATATATATATATATATATATATATATATATATATATACATACACACACACACACACACACACACATATATACATACATACATACATACATACATGCATACATACATATCATACATACATATACATATATATATATACATACACACACACACACACATATACATACATACATACATACATACATACATACATACATACATATATACAAATTTATATATACATTATATATATATATATATATATATATATATATATATATATATATATATATATATATATATATATATATATATATATATATATACTTACACACATATATATATATATTTATACAGTTGATATATACAGTTGAAGTCAGAATTATTAGCCCCCTTCAAATTTTTTTCTTCTTCTTTAAATATTTTCCAAATGATGTTTAACAGAGCAAGGACATTTTTACAGTATGTCTGATAATATTTTTTCTTCTGGAAAAAGTCTTGTTTGTTTTATTTCGGCTAGAATAAAAGCAGTTTTGAATTTTAAGGACAAAATTATTAGCCCCTTTAAGCTATATATTTTTTTCCATAATCTACAAACAAACCATCGTTATACAATAACTTGCATAATTACGCTAACCTGCCTAGTTAACCTAATTAGCCTAGTTTGCCTTTAAATGTCACTTTAAGCTGTATAGAAGTGTCTTGAAAAATATGTCGTAAAATATTATTTACTGTCATCATGACAAAGATAAAATAAATCAGTTATTAGAAATGAGTTATTAAAACTATTATGTTTATAAATGTGTTGAAAAGTTCTTCTTTCTGTTAAACAGAAATTGGGGGGGGGGGGGGAATAAACAAGCGGTCTAATAATTCAGGGGGGCTAATAATTCTGACTTCAGCTGTATATATAGGAATTTAAATTTGCTAAATATCTTTACAGTGATCTTTGCAAAAGGTGATCTATACAAAATATTCTCAGATTTTTGCCAAAAAGTAAAAATCAATAATATTTTTAGCTATTCCCAGAAAAATACACATT
This sequence comes from Danio rerio, assembly GCF_049306965.1. NCBI lineage: Eukaryota > Metazoa > Chordata > Actinopteri > Cypriniformes > Danionidae > Danio > Danio rerio. The sequence continues at coordinate 3,790,842 of NC_133187.1, read as the reverse complement.
GCATCATGAGACTGGTTTTGCAGTCCAGCATCACAAGTGCTACTGCATATTTCAGATGATAAAGTAACACAATAATGAAACATGACTTACATTCCAGAAAATATTATATTACGTGTGCACATGATAATGTTCTGCTTAATGCTGCTGTTTTTGTCATCTGCTGCCTTCAGTGCATTAAGAGATTCCCCTGTCACTATTATCACTGTGGCCTCTGCTATTCTTCATTTTAGAACCATATCTTAGTAGTTGTCATTGGTGTGAACAGGCCTTTGGTGTATCATTAAAGGATTGTGTGTTGTTTTTTATCTTCAGAGAGGAAGATCACTCCAGAAGAAGATCTCATCATTCTCATTGACGGTCTGAATGAGGCCGAGTTCCACAAACCAGACTATGGCGACACCATTGTGTCTTTCCTCTGTAAAACCATCAACAAGTTTCCAGCCTGGCTCAAACTGGTGGTGACAGTCAGAACAACTCTGCAGGTAAACACACTAACACATAGCATTTGTATTATATTATATATATATATATATATATATACAGTAGGGGCAGCACGGTGGCTCAGTGGTTAGCACTGTCGCCTCACAGAAAGAAGGTCACTGGTTCGAGTCTCAGCTGGACCAGGTGACATTTCTGTGTGGAGTTGGCATGTTCTCCCCGTGTTGGCATCGGTTTCCTCCGGGTGCTCCCCCATGCGCTATAGGGGAATTGGGTAAACTAAATTGGCTGTAGTGTATGTGTGTGAATGTGAGTGTGTATGAGTGTTTCCCAGTAATGGGTTGCTGCTGGAAGAGCATCCACAGTGTAAAACATATGCTGGAATAGTTGCCGGTTCATTCTGCTGTGGCGACCCCTGATAAATAATGGGTTGCTGCTGGAAGAGCATCCACAGTGTAAAACATATGCTGGAATAGTTGCCGGTTCATTCTGCTGTGGCGACCCCTGATAAATAATGGGTTGCTGCTGGAAGAGCATCCACAGTGTAAAACATATGCTGGAATAGTTGCCGGTTCATTTTGCTGTGGCGACCCCTGATAAATAAGGGACTAAGCCGAATGAATGAATGAATGAATATGTACAGTATATACCAGGGGTCACCAACATGGTGCACCAGGTAGCCCACGAGGATGACATGAGTTGCCCACAGGCCTGTTCTAAAAATAGCTCACCATTGCACCACATTCCAGTAAGCTGAATGTAGTATTTTTTGAAGCTATTTTTTTGAAATCATACCCGCATTGGTGTAAAATTTGTTAATGACGTTAATGTGTATACATAAAAAAAACTAAAACTATTTCAGACAAATAAGTTGCACATTGATATTTCTGTTTCTTTCCTTGTTATATCATTTTTGAGAGCTGTTGTGAGAAATCATTAACATGATCAATGTCTCTTCACATAGATGAATATCATTAATCATTAATAATAACAACATATAATTAAAAGTAAACTGGGAGCCCTTCACAATAATTGGTACCCAAGAAGTAGCTCTCAGTTTCAAAAAGGTTGGTGACCCCTGGTATATACTAATAAAAGAATCTTTCCAGCCTTCTGTTTGCCTTCCAGAATCAATGCACATTTATATGTCTATAATATAGTGCACATAGCATGCAGTTTCATATGTGCTGTGGGCTTCGGATAGAATATTTAAAATTGAACATTTAAATTTGTACTATTTCGTTGAAACTATTGTACTATTTCGAACTTTGTAGCATTATAAACATATTTACTGTCACCTTTGATCAAGTATTAAAATTACTCGCCTAGAGTGAGTAGTGGTATCATTTTTTTTAATCCATTCAGCCAATCTCCAGGGCCCGGTTTTTCAAAAGGTTTAATCTGGATAAAATTACTTTCTCCAGCTTACCTTTTGAGCCAGTTTTTCAAAGCAACATTGGATTGGCTCAATCTGATCCTGGTAGGAACTTTTAAGGATCACTAAATCTGGATTACCAGTGCTCAATCACAATGTAGATGGATAGATAGGCCTATGTAAAGAGCAACAAGTAGAATAGCCAGTATGGGGTCAATATAACTTTATGTTTATTTGAAATGAAAACACACACATTAAATAAATGAATAAAATAAAAAATAAAAAAATAAAAACAATAAAAACCCCACCCCATCCTCTTCCAGCAGTCCGCTCATCTGAGACCTACAACACAAACACTGTACATTGAGGTATTTATATTAAGTTATAAATATAGATGTAAATAATAAAAAAAAAGACTTAATGTCAAAAACTCCACATTAAGTTCAGACTTCCTCATCTGATGTGGAGAGAGCAGCTTGTCTGAGCAAAGCCTTTAGGAGGCGAATCTCAAGTCTGGCCTTGGTTTGCTGCAGTTTGGTCAGAGTCAGTTGTTCCTCTGCCAGATGAAGCTGTGCTTCTGCCCAGTCTCTTTTTGCAATTGTTGAAGGTGATTTCACAAATCAGTCATTGCCATTCTTTGCATTTTTTTGGTTATTCTGTAATCATTGCATGCATCACTAATAAATATTCTAAAAAACAATTTTTTTCATTGTGATGAATATATATATATATATTGACAGAATAAAATGGATTGTTTTTGGTCAATTTTGACAGCTGTTTGGGGGATTATTTTATGAGGCCAAGCTATTTTTACTTTGCTGTAGGCCTATACTGTAAGGCTGAATACGTTAAAGCCAATAATCACTATAGCCTTACAGATGAACAAATAAAATTAAAACCTTATGAATAAATAGTATATCTCGTAAGATACTGCATGATCCAAAAATAGTATTATTTAATACATTTTTTAAGCTTTCATTACATTTTGGGCATGAAATCCACACTAAATCCACCCTTCTGATGGGATCAGTTTAATCCAGGTTTTTTAGATCAAACTGATCCAAATCCTATAAAAAAGGTCTGAAAAACCCAAAGTAAAGGTTTGATCCGGATCAAAACCAAGATTAGATTACGTGATCTAATCCGATTAGGTAATCCGTTTTTTCTTTTGAAAAACCCATTTTCAAGATTTGATCCAATCCCTTATCCAAAATCCTAGTGGATTACTTTTGAAAAACCGGGCCCTGGTTTGACCAGATCAATTTTAGCTTAGCTTAGCATAGGTCATTTAATCAGATTAGACCATTAGCATCTTGCTCAAAGATGGCCAAAGAGTTTTGATAACTATTATCAAAATATTTAAAGCTTGACTCTTCTGTAGGTTTTTAGGCTGAAATGGCGAGGAACTACACTCTCATTTTGGCATAATAATGAGTAAACTTTGCTCCTTTACCTTGGTTGCCGCAGGCACAGTGATATTACACAGATTCTAACAGGTAGTGCAAGGGTAGGGCTTGGTGCCAGGGACTATTTTCAGGTCTTGTGTAATATTATTGTGCCTGCTGCAGCCAAGGTACAGCAGCAAAGTTCCTTGATTATCACGCCAGAATGAGTGTTCGCTTAATAACTACAGGATATTGCCTTGAAAATAGCAACTCTTAATTTTTCTTGGTCCTTGCTACATGATGCAACTTCAGATAAGTCAAGCGATAAATAGTAAAATGATCTAAACTGTTTGGTCATTTTAGAAATGCTAATGGTCTAATCGGATTCCATGATCTATGCTAAGCTAAGCTAAATGTGCTCCTGCAAAACCCGAAGAATGTCTGAATGGATTGAAAAACTTTAGGGGACCTATTTCCAAAAAAAAGTGCAGTGTTCCTTTAAACCTCTGGTTGTTTTCAGTCATTTTAGACCAAAAATGGATGTTAATTACTATATAAGTATTAATAATTACCACAAAACCTTCTGAAAATTAAAAAATAATATAGAAAAAATGTAATTAAACAAAAATAAATGTAATTGATTTAGCTTAAGACAAAACAGAAAGTTCTTTACAGGAATTCGTCCCTTTTTGACCAACTAAGACCACCAGTGTGATTCCCAAATAAGGGACACCAGAGGGATAAAAACATTCCACGCATATGCTCAATTGTGCAAAATCTTATTCTAAACACACCAATGAGCCTGCCTTGTTGACGTTTCTTATCTCTCACCTCTTCTTTTCAGGAAATCACCAAACCTCTGCCGTTCCACCAAATCTCTTTGGACGCTCTGGAGGAAAACGACGCCATCGATCACGACCTGCAAGGCTACATCCTCCACCGCATCCATAGCAGTGCTGAGATCCAGAACAACATCTCGCTGAATGGCAAGATGGACAACAGCAGCTTCGGCAAGCTCAGCTCCCACCTCAAGGCCCTCAGTCAGGGCTCCTTCCTCTACCTGAAGCTCACCTTCGACCTGATTGAGCGCGGATACCTGGTGCTCAAGAGCTCCAACTACAAGGTGGTCCCGGTCAGTTTGGCGGAGGTCTACCTGCTGCAGTGTAACATGAGGTTCCCCACGCAGTCGTCTTTCGAGAGGGCTCTGCCACTGCTTAATGTGGGCCTGGCTTCATTGCACCCGCTCACCGACGAACAGATCTACCAGGCCATCAATGGTGGCTCCGTCAAGGGGACTCTGGACTGGGACGACTTCCAGCAGAGGATGGAGAACCTGTCTGTGTTCTTGGTGAAGAGGCGGGACGGCACGCGCATGTTCGTTCATCCTTCTTTCAGAGAGTGGCTCATATGGAGAGAGGAAGGAGAGAAGACCAAGTTCCTTTGCGATCCCAGGTTTGACAACGTTAAGTTATAATGGCACATTTGAGGTTTAACACTTTCACGCATACAATCTGTGATCAGTCTAGGTTGGTTCCTAAAGTGTGCAATAACATTGGTGTGATCAGGCTAGGCTGGTTCCTGAAGAGTACAATAACATCGGTGCGATCAGTCTAGGCTGGTCCCTGAAGAGTATAATAACATCGGTGTGATCAGTCTAGGCTGGTCCCTGAAGAGTATAATAACATCGGTGTGATCAGTCTAGGCTGGTCCCTGAAGAGTATAATAACATCGGTGTGATCAGTCTAGGCTGGTCCCTGAAGAGTACAATAACATCGGTGCGATCAGTCTAGGCTGGTCCCTGAAGAGTATAATAACATCGGTGCGATCAGTCTAGGCTGGTCCCTGAAGAGTATAATAACATCGGTGTGATCAGGCTAGGCTGGATCCTAAAGAGTATAATAACATTGGTGTGATCAGTCTAGGTTGGTTCCTAAAGCGTATAATAACATCGATGTGATCAGGCTAGGCTGGTTCCTGAAGCATACAATAACATCGATGTGATCAGGCTAGGTTGGTTCCTGAAGAGTATAATAACATTGGTGTGATCAGTCTAGGTTGGTTCCTAAAGCGTATAATAACATCGGTGTGATCAGGCTAGGTTGGTTCCTAAAGCGTATAATAACATCGATGTGATCAGGCTAGGCTGGTTCCTGAAGCATACAATAACATCGATGTGATCAGGCTAGGTTGGTTCCTGAAGTGTATATAATAACATCGGTGTGATCAGGCTAGGTTGGTTCCTGAAGCGTATAATAACATCGGTGTGATCAGGCTAGGTTGGTTCCTGAAGTGTATAATAACATCGGTGTGATCAGGCTAGGTTGGTTCCTGAAGCGTATAATAACATTGGTGTGATCAGGCTAGGCTGGTTCCTGAAGTGTATATAATAACATCGGTGTGATCAGGCTAGGTTGGTTCCTGAAGTGTATAATAACATCGGTGTGATCAGGCTAGGTTGGTTCCTGAAGTGTATAATAACATCGGTGTGATCAGGCTAGGCTGGTTCCTGAAGTGTATAATAACATCGGTGTGATCAGGCTAGGTTGGTTCCTGAAGCGTATAATAACATCGGTGTGATCAGGCTAGGTTGGTTCCTGAAGCGTATAATAACATTGGTGTGATCAGGCTAAGCTGGATTCTGAAGAGTACAGATATGTAAAAAAAAAAGAAAAAAAAAGTTAAATCCGCATGTAATCAAATTTAGTGTTTATTTTAAAATTAAGGGGAAGTAAATTGTACAGAAATGTTCATTTTTGTGTGAACTATCACTTTACGATAAACAATTAATTTGTGCATATTAATCCACTCCACCTTAAAAAAATACACATTTTTTTTTAGTAATCTTGACTCACTCTGACCAATTTTTTTCACTCTGAAATGGTATTCCTTCCTCTGATAATGTCAGTTTGATGGATTGGATGAAATTTGCTTAGCCCCCCCTTTTCAACTGTTAGTTTGCTGCGTGTAAAGATTAGTAGAGGAGCAAAAAAATAAAACTCTGCCCCCTCTATACAGTATTGTGTTTAAGTTGGGTTTTATTTATTTTTATTGCAGGAATGGCCACACTCTTCTGGCTTTCTGGTTCTCCAGACAAGAAAACAAACTAAACAGGCAGCAGACCATTGAGCTCGGTCACCATATACTGAAAGCACACATTTTTAAGGTAAGAGTGTTATGCAAGTATATATATATATATATATACACACATTTCATAATATATTTCCATAATGCCTTATTTTGCAGGTAATGCTTTCTTGCATTAAGCCTTTTTGTGTTGTTGTCATCTTATACTGCAGGGCCTGAGTAAGAAGGTCGGGGTTTCTTCATCCATTTTGCAAGGGCTGTGGGTGTCGTACAGTACAGAGAGTTTATCTACAGCTCTATCATCACTCAGAAACCTTTACACCCCCAACATAAAGGTACCGCAACAAATAAATACAAGAAAAAAACAAGTAATTTCATTCTTAGTAAACAGACTATTACGTTATTATTATTATTTATTGTAATTGGATGCAAAGATGATGTAATACAAAGTATAGCTTCATAAATGTGCATACATTTAAAAAAATAATTAAAATATTCTAAACTTTATTAACCCTAATCTGCTGTTAAGGGTGTTTTCATTCATTCAGGGGTGATTTTTGGGTCTTAATTTGACCCCAACGTTCTCTGTGTTTTAGCAAATGGAATGATTTTTGGTAACAATTCTTATTTTGATACATATTTTTGGAAATGCTTGAAATTTTGGGGGAAAATTACTACCCTTTGTTGATGGCTGTTTTTCCTCATTGACTTCCATTATAATGACATTTTTTACATGCAAAGCAATGACACCATATAATCATGCATTCTTGATTATTAGTGGTTTTCCCTGTTGGGAGGAGGTGCAATCTGTAATTTCAAAATCATCTGTAAAATCAAAATAAGCAGCTCAGCTCAGCTCTCAGAGCATAGTGAACATAGTAAGTGTATTTCTGCACACTCACTATATTCAGTGGCGGTACTAGTTTAAATGGCAAACTGGACGAACCACCCCATATCCACCCCACCCCCCACAGAACCATATAGAAACTATGTAGTTGAATTCAGACAGCATACAAAGAAACTGAAATGTTACTAATATTTCACTTTTCTTGCCTTTTTTGCTGCAAAGTGATCAATTATATCATCATATAGCTCATTAAAGTAACCTCCAGGGGCATTGCTAGACATAATGGCCATGTACCACTACACAAAAACATACATTTTAATTATTTAGTATAAATAAATATAAATCTATTTATATATATATATATATATATATATATATATATATATATATATATATATATATATATATATATATATATACATATATATATATATATATATATATATATATATATATATATATGCATGTGTATATATGTGTATATATATATATATATATATATATATATATATATATATATATATATATATATATATATATATACTTTTAGAAAGTACTTTAATACAAATAAATAAAACTATTATTATTAAAATACAATTTTTATTCTAAATAAATAACAGAAATCAATCCAAAATATAAGATAAAACTAGAGTAATATGCTGAGATAACTTAAGAAATCTTCTGCATGAATATTAAAGACAATTCTATAGAATACAAAATATGTTTCATGCAATTATCTGTTTTCTCGACTCATGGCCGAGAATTATTGTTATTAAGTCTTACCTCCCTGACTCATCATCTCTCCCTTCAGCTTCATAGCCTTGCTTAGTCAAAATAGAATCATCACCATATTGTAACTTTAGTCGACTTTTTGTCGACTTGTAAAGCTTGTTGCGTGCCGACACCTCTGCATAAATTACTCCATTTTCACAGCGTATAAGTGGCGTGTATTTTATCGGCATGCATGTAAACAACCGGTATTCACACCGGGGAGCAGAGCAGCGCGTGAGGCGCGTGGGAATGGTTTTCTGTGCACTTGTGTCGGTTTGCTTTCACTAGCATTGTTTCAGTTGCACACACAGATTAACAAACTTGCGCATGCAAAAGACGTCAACTGTGAATGGCCTCTAACATCTTTATTCTGGGATTACCACTCTAAATTAATACACTTGCATAAAGTAAATCGTATCTCAAAGCTTTTATTGGGGCTGTTTTTTTGTTTTGTTTTTTTGCACCGTCTCCACGTGCCTTCCCCCAGCAAGATGCCGCCCTGGGCGATCGCCCATATTCCCCATGCTTAAATCTGCCACTGACTATAACCTGCTGTTTTACTCCACAGAACTCCATATAAAAGCCAGAAACTGTTTTGCACAGGCCTATCTAAAGGGTTAATGCTACCAACTGATGATTAACAGTAAAAAAAATTAACTTTACCTCTTACAAAGAGGGAAAACCAGCAAAAATCAAGAATGCATGATTATATGCTGTCAAGGCTTTGCAATTAAAAAATGTCATTACAATGAAAGTTAATGTTGGTAGTCAATTTGAGGTTTAATATCATCATTATTATTAATAAAATGTATTATTAATCTATTAATAATGCTTAATTTAATATTTAAAATGGCTTAAGATGCTCATGCCCATTAAAAGTATCATAAACATTCTTGTAAACCCCTGTTGGTCCTACATCACCCAACCCGCTCTTAGCTGGTATCAAACCGGCAACCTTCCGCATGGGAGTCGGGTGCTCTACCAAGGAGCCTAAAGACTATGGCCTCTACTCTCTGTCGCTAGAGCACCTTTAGAGGTCAGAGGAGTGAGGTTTAACTGCACAGCACTTACTAGCTGGCCTCCGTTACACTCACCCCCTAAACCTCACTTCCATCCGGGTCACGGCACCAATGGAACCCCGCCGGTCCTACAACCACCCAACCCGCTCCGAGCTGGTATCAAACCGGTGACCTTCCGCATGGGAGTCGGGTGCTCTACCAAGGAGGCTAAAGACCATGGCCTCTACTCTCTGTCGCTAGAGCACCTTTAGAGGTCAGAGGAGTGAGGTTTAACTGCACAGCACTTACTAGCTGGCCTCCGTTACACTCACCCCCCTAAATCTCACTCTCATCCTGGTGCCAATGTAACCCCTGTCGGTCCTACATCACCCAACCCGCTCTAAGCTGGTATCAAACCGGCAACCTTCCGCATGGGAGTTGGGTGCTCTACCAAGGAGGCTAAAGACTATGGCCTTTAGCATCTGTTGCGAGAGCACCTTTAGAGGTCAGAGGAGTGAGGTTTACCTGCACAGCACTTACTAGCTGGCCTCCGTTACACTAACCCCCCTAAACCTCACTCCCATCCTGGTGCCAATGTAACCCCTGTCGGTCTTACATCACCCAACCTGCTTTAAGCTGGTATCAAACCGGCAACCTTCCGCATGGGACTTGGGTGCTCTACCAAGGAGGCTAAAGACTATGGCCTTTAGCGTCTGTTGCTAGAGCACCTTTACAGGTCAGAGGTGTGAGGTTTACCTGCACAGCACTTACTAGCTGGCCTCCGATACATAAAATGATCCATTTGGGCCAGCAACCAGCATTCTTCAAAACATCTTCATTTTTGGGTGAACTGTCCCTTTAAATTGTAATTGTGTTCAGGTGTCCCGGCTGCTGATCCTGGGTGGTGCGAATGTGAACTACCGTACGGAGGTGCTGAACAACGCTCCAGTGCTGTGTGTTCATGCTCATCTGGGCTACGCAGACATGGTGAATCTGCTGCTGGAGAATGGAGCCGGTGTGGATTCGCCGTCTGAGAGTGGACTCACTCCACTGGGCTACGCGGCCGCCGCCGGACACCTCAGCATCGTCACCTCACTCTGCAAGAGGAAAGCAAAGGTACACCCGTCTCTGAACTGTAGAGTGGATAATATTTGACTAGAAATTTTTCAAGATACTAGTATTTGGCTTAAAGTTACTTTAACTAGGTTAATTAGGCTAAAGTTAGAGTCATTGTATAACAGTGGTTTATTTTGTAGACAATCCAAAACAAATTGCTTAAGGGGGCTAATAATATTGAGCTTAAAATGGATTTTAAAAGATTAAAAACTTTTATTCAAGCCAAAATAAAACAAATAAGACTTTCTCCAGAAGAAAAATTATTATTAGACATTAGTGATGGAAGTTCGGATCATTTTACTGACTCGGATCTTTAAGGTCTTGTACATCGAGATGAACGAATCTTTTTTCGAGTCATTTCGTTCATTTGGTTCAATTTGCCAAAATATGATTCAAATGTTATGAATTGCTTCCAAACACATCTACAACTAGCCCAAAAGGTTGATCACACGACAAATAAGTCATAAACTGAATACTATAGGAAGGAGAAAATAATAATTCAATGTTGACCTGCTCTTTTGTCTATGAAGGTATTGTTGTCTCTTTGCTCAGCTCACCTCTTCAAATGTCAGTGGTTCGTTCACGTTACACTGACAGTCACATATAATCTTAAGCAATGTACACAGTCTGAGTCGATAGGAGCCATAATAATTACTTCACCTTTCGAGTCTTCTGGCTCTTGAGTCGTTCGTTCATCACATGACAGAATGACTCAAACCCAAACTCGAGAGATGAACGGTTCAATTCTTTTTCCGGCTCTAAGCGCATATGATTGGCCCGTGGGGAACGAATGACTCAAACCCGATAAAGGACTTGAGAGATGAGCGGTTCAATTCTTTTTTCGGCTCTAAACGCATATGATTGGCCCGTGATGAACGAATGACTATGACCCAATAGAGGACTCGATGGTGGAGCGGTTCAATTCTTTTTCCGGCTCTAAACGCATATGATTGGCCCGTGAGGAACGAATGACTCAAACCCGATAAAGGACTTGAGAGATGAGCGGTTCAATTCTTTTTTCGGCTCTAAACGCATATGATTGGCCCGTGATGAACGAATGACTATGACCCAATAGAGGACTCGATGGTGGAGCGGTTCAATTCTTTTTCCGGCTCTAAACGCATATGATTGGCCCGTGATGAACGAATGATTCAGACCCTATAGAGGACTCGAGAGATGAGCGGATCAATTCTTTTTTCGGCTCTAAACGCATATGATTGGCCCGTGATGAACGAATGACTATGACCCAATAGAGGACTCGATGGTGGAGCGGTTCAATTCTTTTTCCGGCTCTAAACGCATATGATTGGCCCGTGATGAACGAATGATTCAGACCCTATAGAGGACTCGAGAGATGAGCGGATCAATTCTTTTTTCGGCTCTAAACGCATATGATTGGCCCGTGAGGAACGAATGACTATGACCCAATAGAGGACTCGATGGTGGAGCGGTTCAATTCTTTTTCCGGCTCTAAACGCATATGATTGGCCCGTGATGAACGAATGATTCAGACCCTATAGAGGACTCGAGAAATGAGCGGTTCAATTCTTTTTCCGGCTCTAAACGCATATGATTGGCCCGTGATGAACGAATGATTCAGACCCTATAGAGGACTCGAGAAATGAGCGGATCAATTCTTTTTTCGGCTCTAAACGCATATGATTGGCCCGTGATGAACGAATGACTATGACCCAATAGAGGACTCGATGGTGGAGCGGTTCAATTCTTTTTCCGGCTCTAAACGCATATGATTGGCCCGTGATGAACGAATGATTCAGACCCTATAGAGGACTCGAGAGATGAGCGGATCAATTCTTTTTTCGGCTCTAAACGCATATGATTGGCCCGTGATGAACGAATGACTATGACCCAATAGAGGACTCGATGGTGGAGCGGTTCAATTCTTTTTCCGGCTCTAAACGCATATGATTGGCCCGTGATGAACGAATGATTCAGACCCTATAGAGGACTCGAGAGATGAGCGGATCAATTCTTTTTTCGGCTCTAAACGCATATGATTGGCCCGTGAGGAACGAATGACTATGACCCAATAGAGGACTCGATGGTGGAGCGGTTCAATTCTTTTTCCGGCTCTAAACGCATATGATTGGCCCGTGATGAACGAATGATTCAGACCCTATAGAGGACTCGAGAGATGAGCGGATCAGTTCTTTTTTCGGCTCTAAACGCATATGATTGGCCCGTGATGAACGAATGACTATGACCCAATAGAGGACTCGATGGTGGAGCGGTTCAATTCTTTTTCCGGCTCTAAACGCATATGATTGGCCCGTGATGAACGAATGATTCAGACCCTATAGAGGACTCGAGAGATGAGCGGATCAATTCTTTTTTCGGCTCTAAACGCATATGATTGGCCCGTGATGAACGAATGACTATGACCCAATAGAGGACTCGATGGTGGAGCGGTTCAATTCTTTTTCCGGCTCTAAACGCATATGATTGGCCCGTGAGGAACGAATGACTCAGACCCGATAGAGGACTCGAGAGATGAACGGTTCAATTCTTTTTCCGGCTCTAAACGCAAATGATTGGCTTCTGCCTTTCCATGATAAACGACTCAAAAGACTTGAAATGGCCGATACCACCTGCACAAATGTGCGGATGAACGAATCACTCCCTGAGAGGACTCGTAGTGCCCGAGTCATATTGAAGATTCGTTCAAAATGAACGAATCGTTCATGAACGACCCATCAGACATACTTTGAACATTTCCTTGCTCTGTTAAACATCGCTTCAGAATAATTTTTTTTAAAAATGATAGATGGGCGAATAATTCTGACTTGTCTTTCTGCCTTCTCCATAGCTGGACCACTTGGACAAGCATGGTCAGTGTGCGCTGGTGCACGCTGCTCTCCGAGGACACCTGGACGTGCTCAAGTTCCTCATTCAAAACGACTGGGGTCAAACTCACCTCCAGAGCCCCTCCCCCACACAGTCCCAGGACACGCCCTCTCCAGTTTCACAACCACAGGCCACACCATCCCCCACCCCACCAGATGCCACGCCCTCGCCCACACAGGCCACGCCCACAGAATCTCCACCCTCAGGCCCAGAACAGCAGGAGGATCCAGCAGAGACGCCTCAAGAAGAAGAGCAGAATCGGGAAGAGTCTCCAAAAGAAGAGGTTGAAAAACAGACGCAGGAGGACACACAGGCTGAGCGCTCCTCGTCTCCATCATCTGTGAGCTTTAATAAGAGCATCGCCATCCAGCAGGCCCTTATAGCTGCCGCCAGCATGGGTTACACTGAGGTAAAGTACTCTGGGTGTTGTGTGTATACATATTTGCATCGCTTTGACCGTTTGTCTGTAGGTATGAAAACAGGAAAGCAAGACCAAATCTAGAAATCCTAGTTTGGATGTGTTTTGCGAGACCAAACGGACACTCTTACTAATTGAGCGTGTGTGTGTGTGTCTTTAAGATTGTGTCTTATCTCTTGGACTTGCCTGAGAGGGATGAAGAGGACATTCAACGCGCACAGATTAACAGCTGTGACACCCTGTGGGGTGAAACAGGTAAATGAGATTTTTTTTCATGCTATGAATGTGTCTCAAGTGACTGATTTACAACACTTTAAATATACTGGTTTGCGGTGACACCGTGCCTCAGTGGTTAGCACTGTGGCCTCACAGCAAGAAGGTCACTGGTTCGAGTTCCGGCTGGATCAGTTGTCATTTGTGTGTGAAGTTTGCCCTTGTAGCCCACCTCGTGTTGGTGTGGGTTTCCTCCAGGTGCCCTGGTTTGCCCCACAGTCCAAAGATATATGGTACAGATGAATTAGGTAAACAAAATTTGCCTTAGTGTGCGAGTGTGTGTGAATGCGAGTGTATGGGGCATCCACTGTGTAAAAGTTACATGAATGGGACTAAGCTGAAGGAAAATGAATGTATGAATGTATTTTTTGCTCTTAATTTGCATATTTTTGCACTTTTGCATCATAAATATGAGTATTGTAAGTACTGTAAGTTCACACAGAAAAACTACCTAAACTGTTTCACATATGGTCTCAGTAATAATTCACGCAAAAAAAAAAAAAAAAACTTGCGTAGCCAAATTTATATGCATGAAACCAAATTCCTGCACTTTTGTAAAATTAAATTCAGATTGCACAATCGGTGTGCATGGTGGAGCACCTTGATTATCTCGGCAGGTTATGATTGGTTGAACAGTGAGCTCGCTTCTGATTAGCTAAAGGGTACAAGTGACATGCATGAGAGGAGTGCGCTGCTAGAAAGTCTCAAAAATACACACACAAATGCTATAAGTGCTTTAAACATTCAAAACTTTATACATTTGTAAAGAGTTTTGCATTTGTGAAACATATTTTATAAATATGTATTTTTATATTGTGCACGTAAACTGTTTTTTTTTTTATTGTGTCTTCTCGCTTAATTTTGTGGACATAAATTTGATTTCATGCATGTAAATTTGTCTATGCACGCTGAAAAAAAAATCTTACTTCAATTTTGTGTCTTGTTTCTAGTTTAAATATCTAAAAAAAATTAAATCAAGAAGTCTTTTCTAAACTTTTTTTTAATATAATTTTGAATAAAATGAAGTGGGTTTTACCTTAAAACAAGCAAAATAATCTGCGTATGGTGTAAGCTTGTTTTAATTAAAATCTCACATAATTTTGACACGTTTTTTCTTGAAACAAGGCATTATTTTTTGCTTGTCTAGAAAATGCTGCTTGATTTAAATACTTTTAGATATTTGGACTAGAAACAAGACTAAAATAAAGCATTTTTTGCAGTGCATCATGTTTTTTGCATGAATTACAATTGACACTAATCTAGCTCCATATTCACAGTCCAACTCCACAATTCAGTACTCCATAGTTCACAGCCTTTGTAACATGTCTCAGCAATGCATTTCAATTTCTTTGGTTTTTTAAATGTATTGTTTGATTGACGAGTGTCTTCTGCTCTTCTCCTCAGCTCTGTCAGCAGCAGCGGGACGGGGGAAGCTGGAGGTCTGTCGACTGCTGCTGGAGCAGGGCTCTGCTGTGGCTCAGCCCAACCGGAGAGGAGTCCTGCCTCTCTTCAGCTCCGTGCGCCAAGGACACTGGCAGGTAATTCATAAAGATGCTTTTTCCAGCGTTGTCCTTTAAATGATGGAGCATCCATCTACATGTTTCAGCTGTATCAAAGTCTGTTCAAGGAAAGTCGGTTCACTTTGTGGTAGGCTTGTAACCGGTTTTAAGGTTTACCGTGGTTTTAAAAAGTCATGGTTTTAAAACCCCTAAAATTTTTATGTTATACCATTCCTTCGGTATATGTACATTTAGTTTTTATGTTGGCTTGAGAAAGCCAACTTACTGTTATACTACTCTGTCCTTGAAAACAAACGTATCTCCTCCTAGGCCGTTCATGCCACAAGGCCCAAATGTGGTCAAAATGTGCCTTCTACATTCAAGATTGTTGCTATATCTCCTCATGCCTATAAGACTTATCGTTTTTAATATAAAAAATGTTAAATATTAAATTTTTATAATCCGGGCATATGAAAAAATTATACAAGCCCCAAATTTGGCCAAAATCTGTATTTAGATGTGTTAGATTTTGTTGCTATATCTTTAAGGTTTATCAGACTTATAGTTTTCCAATAAATAATTTTTAAGCATTATTTTTTTTTAAATATGGCAAGCCATTTTTGACTTAAACTCCATATTTTTTACTGATATGGGAAGCCATCTTTGCATATATCATTTTCACACTTATTAAGCATTGTATTTAAAAAAAAATACGGCAAGCCATTTTTACATAATGTTCATTCCCTTAGTCCCTTTATTAATCAGGGGTCGCCACAACGGATTGAACCGCCAACTTATCCAGCATTTGTTTTACACAGCGAATGCCCTTCCAGCCGCAACCCAACACCAGGAATACATAATGTTCAAGTCCAGTTTTTGACACTCATAAAGACTGTCATAGAAACATCGGGGTTGATTAAGATCACTCATATTGCCAAGAAGCTTTGATGTATCATCACTATCCTGTCAAATGTCCCCATAGCAATAAAACAGTATAACCTAGCAACCATTTAAAAATAGCAATATCTCTACATCAGAACATCGTAGGGACCTGGGCATTGGCTTGTTTGACTCATGCTAGCAAATGGGACTTCCTGTGTACTATGCATGGTAACAATGATAATGGAAGCCAAGTGCTAATAACGATTAGCTACATGCTATGAATGATCATTTAAATGAAATAACATATGCTAGAAATGCCTACTAAGTATTAGCATTTGATCAAACATGTACACAAGCATTGCCATTTAGCAACTGCTTAGCAACCACCTAACAATGCCATAAACGTTTTAGCAACTGCCTAGCAACCACTTAGCAACCGCCGCCGTGCTTCCTGCCAACTGCCATTCCCAGTCCTAGTGCAGTCACGTTGGCTTTCTCAAGCCAACATCAAAGTTTATCAATGAACTTTAGGTTCTAGTTTATCATGTTCTTTATGACTATTTTACTCCGCTTTTTAGGGCAACGGCATCTCCACATCAATAGCTAACATCTGAAAAACAAGGGGTCAGACACCAACATCCAAGCAGGCTATAGTACCTGACCAGTGCAGTGGCTTTACTTGATATCCTTTTCAAGGATTTCAAGGATGCCTTTTACCTTGCGTTATCCACTTGTGATTGGGTCAACATAAATGCATCTTAATGCCACATTTAAATAGGACCTAGATATATCTGAAGTCCGTCCTCTCTTTCAGATTGTGGATCTGTTGGTGTCACATGGTGCAGATGTAAACCTGGCTGATAAACAAGGCCGTACTCCACTCATGATGGCCGCTTCAGAGGGGCACCTGGACACGGTCGAGTTCCTAATGGCTCAGGGTACAGGATACACACATATATATGAAACAAAAACACAGTTGTTGAGGGTTGGGTTAAATATACCTCACGTCTTATGCATTTTGGATGTAGGGGCATCAATGGATCTTATGGATAAGGAGGGTCTGACTGCACTCAGCTGGGCATGTTTGAAAGGGCATCTGTCGGTAGTTCGCTGCCTGGTGGAAAGAGGTGCTGCCACAGACCATGCTGATAAAAACGGACGAACCCCTCTGGATCTGGCTGCTTTCTATGGAGATTCAGATGTGGTGAGTGATATTTCAATTTGGGCTTAATCTGAGACCAACATTTCTAAATATTCCCCTAAATCCAAATCACCCCTGCTGAAAAATCCAGCTTAAACCAGCCTAGGCTGGTTGGCTGGTTTTATCTGGTCGACCAGACTGGTTTTAGAGGGGTTTGGGGCACTTCCAGGGTGGTTTCCAACCATTTCCAGCCTGGTCTTAGCATGACCAGCTAAAACCTGCTTGTCCAGCCTAGCCAAGCTGGGTATAGCTGGTTTTGGCTGGACTCCCAGCTTGGCTAGGCTGGACAAGCAGGTTTTATACAGAAGTATAAATGCAAGGCAATGCGAATTGCAAGCGCCATAGGTCATGCCGGTCACAGACTGAAATTAACAAAATTATTTTATTGCAAAAACCTCAAGCCAATCCAAATCAAGAACTTCAACAGAGCATGGAATAAAGGGGAAGTGTAGAAATGTCATCTTGCGGTTGTTTTCCATCAAAATTGTTTCCTCTGCAAATCCTGAAATATTATGCTTTAACGTTACTCTTTTTTTCTACCAGGTGCAGTTCCTGGTGGATCATGGGGCTTTGGTAGAGCATGTGGACTACAGTGGGATGCGTCCTCTGGACCGAGCTGTCGGCTGCAGAAACACATCAGTGGTGGTCGCCCTGCTCAAAAAAGGAGCCAAAATCGGTATATGACAAGTAGCTACATTTAGATGCCAATCAAACAATCCATTAGCAATTCATTTAATGATCAGATTGAAAAGCCGTCACATAGAAACACTAACCAATCAATTTCAAAGTACATTTCAAATAGATCAAGTTAAAAGGGTTGGACCTAAAGTAATCTAATCAACAAGAGAAACAATTCAGCAAGCAAAGCTTTCTATCTCAATGTTTTCTCACATTTGGATTCAAAAATACCTTGTGCACTTGTTCAGTGCCAACAGTACGGTGGCCGGAAAGTGCAAAACAACATTACAAAGTGTGAAACACTTCTACAAAGCTCGAGACAAATTTACATTTTGAAAAAAACATTTTTACTTATCATCAGACACAATTACATAGGAAAAACTATTTAACCAAGGACAACACAATTTTACATTTTAGAAAAAAAAATTTACAATTACAGATTCCCTTCGGAAAGGGCATGTACCACACACCGGAAGTGACGTGAATGTACCACACCGGGAGTGACGCAGGGGAAATTTGTTGTTGTTGTTGGTGAGCGCGGTTAATTCGTGCTGTGGAGTACATGGTGCAAACAAGGTTTATGGTGACCGAACATGGTCAGCGGTCGAGGGTTGTTTTGCCTGTTTTGTGGCAAACACGTGAGCAGCTTAACGCGGTTTTGCTTTATGTGTGGTCTGTGTTTAGAGTTTATAAAGGACGCGGAGCAGACGGAAACACCAGACATACTGCATCAATGTGTTTAATATTTTAACGAGAGCCACTCATACGCTGTAATCGTGGACATGATGTCAAGTCTACACGGTGTAAACATCTGTTTGAGGAATCTTAACAGTAAACTGAAGGAAGCCGGTGTTACGGTTTAACTGGTGTCCGTGTTAACTGAGGCCCCTTTTCAGATGTGAACTATTCACGTTTGCAGATTGGCAGATTCGTCACTTTTTCACGGCAACAAAACATGCCCATACCAAATAAATATTCTTATTACTTGGTGTCAGTGTAAACATTATTGATTTTAATACCTGTGTAGCAGAACAGTATAAACCAAAATGAATGCAAAGAAATTATTTCAATTGACATGTCATCAACGGGATTCGAACCCAAGCCAAAAGGTTCTGCGTAAGTAACAACCGACCTATCTGAGCTACTCGGGTCTACAGATTGGGGTCGGTTTTGATATCTTTATCAGTGACATGTGCTGTGCTTTGATTGTTTTTACACACTCTCACGCTGACATTTTCTCAGAATAGCTCTAATATGTTTTAATCGCAGTTGGTCAAACCATAATTTTTATAGTTGTCGACTTGCGAAATCCTGTCTACAAAGTCATACACAAGCTGGATATTACTGATATTTTCCAGTGTGTGTGGTACATTCACGTCACTTCCGGTGTGTGGTACATGCCCTTTCCGTAGGGAATCTGTAATTGTAAATTTGTTTCGGGATTTGTAAAAGTGTTTTGCGTCTTGTTTTTTTTTTTCTAAAATGTAAATTTGTTTCATCCTTGGTAAAATAGTTTTTCCTATGTAATTGTGTCTGATGATCAGTAAAAATGTTTTTCAAAATGTAAATTTCTCTTCAGCTTTGTAAAAGTGTTTCACACTTTGTAATGTTGTTTTGCACTTCCCGGCCACCGTACAACAGACATACTTCGATAGAAATCTCTTCTGCCAAATATTTCAGCCCTTTTTTAAACCCTCATGTATGCGATCGTTTTCATGTAGCTTAGCTTGTGCTCGGCTGCTGTAGCATTCTGCTGCTCTGCTTTACTCCACTGACTCCAACTGGGTCTCACTGAAATCGTTTGTATTGTTTGCATTTTGTTTCCAGTCTGTTTCTCTTGCTTTGTTGCGCTCTTGCCGTAGTGTCTATCTTTCTCTGTTTGTCAAGTCAGTGGTTGGTAAGAGGTAGTTAGCCGCTGTTTTGTTGGTTTACTTTCAAGTTTTTATCCTTTAGCTAAAGCTCTTATTCCCCACCACTCACGGCTGCTTTTTTGTGTTCCCCCTCACCTTTCCTCCACAACCACCGCATCTCTTTCACTCACCAACACGCACACACGCCACTCTCATATCACTCCATCTCGATCTCCCCGCAACCTCACTCCCTCGCTCTCATAACCACTGACCTTCGGCTGCAGGATGTCAGACGCTGCCGAGTCCACACAAAGGAGGTACTGCTTGTGCTCGGCCTGCTCACATCTTGCTTCCCTTCAAGCATCCTGACAGCTCTTTTCTCTATGTTCTGTGTTCGGTGATGTGTTTGGGTGCTGCAGGATGAGCTGGAATTGTAAACTGTTCTTAAAAAAAAGTCTTATGAATGGACAACATAATAATTGAACCTCCGGGGCTATGTAATA
Source organism: Danio rerio (assembly GCF_049306965.1). Lineage (NCBI taxonomy): Eukaryota > Metazoa > Chordata > Actinopteri > Cypriniformes > Danionidae > Danio > Danio rerio. The sequence continues at coordinate 3,770,659 of NC_133187.1, read as the reverse complement.
CCTAGTTTAAACATGGCAAAAAGGGTTGGGAACTTCTGTATTATGCTGTAGCTTCTCGTTAATGATTGAGGGTGTACTCACACTTGCCTTGCACTGAGCCCGGGTGCGATTGTGTCCCCTCCCCTCTTCACAGACGGCTTCCCAGTCCCTTAAAAGTGACAGAGTCTTCAGTTTTGCACTCACACTAAATGTTTACCACATCTGAGCCCAACCGAACCACTCTCTAACCCACCTAGTTCAACCAGGTCAGGGCCGGCCAACCTAGAACACCAACACTAGTCAAATAAACTGGGAAATGGGATAGCGTAGTGCAGGGGTGTCCAAACTCGGTCCTGGAGGGCCGGTGTCCTTCAGATTTTAGCTCCAACTTGCCTTAACACACCTGCAAAGATGTTTCTAGAAAGCCTAGTAAGAGCTTGATTAGCTAGCCCAGGTGTGTCTGACTGGGGTTGTACCTAAACTTTGCAGGACACCGGCCCTCCAGGACCGAGTTTGGACATGCCTGGCGTAGTGTGAGTACACCCTTAATTGTAAACTGAATGAGAAATCGAGTTCACACTGAAGGGATCCTCGTCCTGTTGCCCATGCCTTCATCAGTCTGTTGTGACTCCTGAGCACTCTGCACTCCTCCGTCTCTCTCCACGTTGTCCCCTCAAACCTTTGATTGTTCATTTTGACCCATCAAACATCCTGTAACCCCTTAGGTCCTGCTACCTGGGCAATGGCGACATCTAAACCTGACATCATGATTATCCTACTGAGTAAACTTTTAGAGGAAGGAGATGGCTTCTACAAGGTCAGATTTACTCGAAACTTACCTCTGATGTTTGCACAGATTTGTCTTATACAAAGTCATTGGCTCTAAGTATTTACACAGTCAATCATCTTTTCTCCTGCAGAAGGGTAAAGTAAAAGAGGCAGCTCAGCGCTACCAGTATGCGCTGAAGAAATTTCCCCGTGAAGGATTAAGTGAGGACTTGAAGACCTTCAAGGAGCTCAAAGTGTCTTTGTTCCTGAACTTGTCCCGCTGTCGGAGGAAAATGAATGTGAGAACACCATAAACGTTTCTAAAAAATACTCTTTGCAAAGCCTTATTCTGATTATTAATGCACACAGGAAGGTTCAGTATAAAATACTTAATCGATATTACATTTTCAATAAGCAGCACGTTGTGAGAACCTTGCAGATACATGTCTAATACAAAATGATGATATGTCAATCCAATAAGTTTTTATTGAACATACTTTCTTGGTTGCAGGACTTTGGAATGGCAGAGGAGTTTGCTACCAAGGCTCTGGAACTCAAGCCTAAGTCCTATGAGGCGTTTTACGCTAGAGCCCGTGCCAAACGGAGCAGCAGGTAGGTACCTCTTATTACTTTTCTTCATTCCACTTCAAGTTACTTAAGGGTGGTTTAATAATTCCATTGCCAACCCATAGGCAATTCGCTGAAGCACTAGATGACCTGAGGGAAGCCATAAAACTATGTCCCAACAATCGGGAAATCCAGCGCCTCCTCCAGCGTGTGGAAGAAGAGTACAGACAAGTGACCCAATCAGAAGAGCTAGAGCTTGAGCCACCTCCATCTCCACCACCATCTCCTTTACCAGTGGAAGAAGACGAGGAGCCCCCTCGTCACACTCCTCCTCCTGAACCAAGACTTGATGACATGGAACCTGTCCAAGACTTGTTTGAGGATGATGACTTCCTGGAACAAGAGCTAGAGGCTGTGTCTATTGGTCTTGCTTCTGATATTCGCTCAAACACTTCGAGTCTTGCCATCATTCGTAGTCCACCCCTTTCTCCTGCCCATCATGACACTGGCTACCTATCTGGGGGGCAGGCCTTTGAGTTCCACCCAAGCTCCTCTTCTATGTCATCTCCTACTCATCATAGTTACCAGTCAACTTCCCCTTGTATTTCCCCAACACATCAGAACTCCCACTATCGCCAGAGTCCACCCCACACCTCACCTGCCCACCAGTCCTCCTACCGTTTCAGCCCGCCACCCATGGGTGGTGGAGGGAACCAAGGGATGGACTATCAGAGTCCTCCACCGTCTCCTCTTCGACGTGGGGTTCCATTCCGAGCCAGCCCTCCAGTTGAGAGTGTGTGTATATATCGTTCCCAGTCTGGCTCTCCAGTCCGCTACCAGCAGGAGCCTTTACCTAGCCGTCCCAAATCTCCACTTTTGAAGATGAGCAGTCAGCGATCCTTCCAGCTCCAATCGCAACCATCCCAGAGCTCCCAGACCAGCCAACACCACCAGGTTCAGGGTCTTCGTCTCCAGCCCTCTATGGCACAAATTGTACGCACTAACCAGCCCAGTAACAGTGTGTACAGCCAGTTGGCACATCCACTCAGCAGCAGGTATCAGGGTAGTTCCATGGATGTGGACAGGGATAGAGATCGGGAGCCAAGACTAGTGTACCAGCCTTCACTGGATGGCCGTTCAATGTCTCAAGTGCAATCAAGCCTTAGTGTGGGAGCTCTTTGTCAGCACGGGGGTCGAGGTGGACCTTCTGGGGTTCTAGAGTCAAACTTAGGGAAAGACGAGCTGCCTCAACGTCCTGCTTCAGCCTACCGTTCAGCTACAGGTGGGCCCGGAGGCATGCGTTTTAGCCAAACTCCACAGATCAGCCGCAGCCAGTCGGCAGCATACTATCCTGTCTCTAAACATGAACTTGAGAGAGCAGTGGCAGCCTCTGCTCTGCCTCCATGCCAACTGGGATCTCCAGAGATTCCTCATCTAGTGCGTAGACCCATCAGTGCCAATACAAGTGACCTAAAGCAGCATGTACCGACCCCCAGACCTCTTATTCACTCCCAAAGTGTAAATCTTCGCTTCTCCCCATCGAGCAGTAATATCTCCTCAGGCTCCAGCTGCAATCTAGCTTCTGGCTTCAGGCCCTCCTCCTCGATGGCCCAAATGGAAATCCCACTGCAGGTGGCATATGAGCGAAGCTTCGATGAGCCATCTGCCCTCTCGCCCTCTCAGAGCGGACACTACTCGGGTGAACCGACTCGATCCCGGACCACTCCATTCATGGGCGTCATCGACAAGACTGCAAGGACTACGCAGCAGTACCTTCACCAGCCTTCCCGGGCCTGGCCCGTGTCATCCCTGGAATCGGTCATCACTAGCCCCACGTCCCCTGGCAACTTGATCCACCAAGCCTCCACCGCCTCCTCCTACAGCCCTCCGACATCTCTAGGCAATATTGCCTACTACAATAAGACTAACAATGCCCAAAATGGACACATGCTAGAAGAGGAGTATTATTCCCAGCCACAGCCATCCTCCCTTGGCAAGCTTGCCAATGGAGGGGCCCGTGATCGAGACCTCCTGGAGCGGGTGAGCCAAGTGCCCACGTATCAGGATGTTAAGGTGGCCCGGACAATGCCCGTGGCACAGGCGTACCAGGAGAACATGTACCGCCAGCTATCCCGTGATGCCAGACAAGGTCCCACCTCGCCCATCAAACCAAAGAGACCCTTTGTGGAGTCAAATGTTTAATAGGCACCCAAAAGGGTGGGCACAAAGGTGTGTGCGAATGTTTGTGTCAGGTCTAACGCAAGGGACTGTGTAGGTGCAGCATATTAAAACCAGTATTTCGAGTAGACAAAACTGCTTAGTAGAGTTACTTTTAATAAACAAACAAACAGTGTTACAAAGTTGTGTTCAAATACCTGTGCCTACTTCAGGTCAACTCAATCTCCTGGTAAAAACTTAGTTTTTAGAACCTGGGTGGTGGACGGGCTCCGAATAGTCTGAAAGGCACCAGTTTGGAGCATTTGAATACAGTATGTAAAGGTAAAAAATGTTCTATAAAGCTCTGCACATTATAAGAAAGCACATTTATTCACATTCCACAACAGATGTCTACATGCAGAGGAACGGAATCGACATCGTTCCCAGCAGTAAAGCAGATAAGAAACTGGGGAGTCTATGTGAGTTGAACTCATTTCTTCTCTCTCTCTTACTTCCGAGTAAAACTAAACAGATTTGCTAGGCTTTCTGGACGTCACATTGTGGGATTGTTCAATACTGTATAAATCAGACAAAACCAAGCTGTAGTTACAGAAGGGAAAAGAGAAATATTTATAATTAAGTTATATAATGTATAGAAATATTTAGGCAGACATCTGTCGGGTTTATTTCGTTTTCGTTTTGTCATTCTTTTTGTTGGGCATTCGGAAATGGTATTAGATATTTTCAAAATAGTAACTCTTTTAGTTTATGCCTGGAGATCTTTACGGTTCTGGCTCCCAAGCAGAAATATTGTATGTATCAAAATTCTAAATGGTGGAGTGGCAATAACATTAGCTAATAATCAAATCCTTGTGAATGAGATTTTCAAGTAACCCTCACATTTTATGAACAAAGCTTCTGACTTTATTTACAAAATGAGTGGAGTTCATTATCGAGCACTGGAGTGGCTATCCTGCCGTATTTCAAGTCAAAGAATGTATCACACCATTGACGTCTTATGAACTCTACAGTATGTATACTACGCGAAGCTTCAGGGGCGTTTGTAAGGTAGTAATACCATTTCTTCTCCTCTTTTTTTTGGTTTCTTTGTTGTTAAGAAATGGAATATTGGAGTATATCAAGTGAAGTATCTTTGTTTTAACTTTTCTTCAGCCTGCACTGGCTGTCTGTGACATTATGAAGAAAGAGAGCACTTTATTCGTTCGTAAGGACTGTATGGAATGTGAATATCAGGGGGATGGATATGTCGTTTCATTGTTTTCCTTCGGAACCAGGATTCAACATCCTTACTAACAAACATTGAGTGAACACTGGAAAATAACCTGTGATTAGTTGTACTACTAGAAAAACAAATAGCAGTCGTTGTCCTTGGTGCGATTCTAATTTTTCATGCAAACGAATGAACAATAATATAAAAGAGCGAGATTATGTTTTTAAAAAGATATAAAGACGTGTATATAACAGCCTTTAAAGAGCGCAGTGTACTTGCTGTATATAGTGGCCAAACGTGATCATGCATACGAAGCTCCTGCTCTCCGCTGCAAACACATCGCCAAATGCAGTGCGTGAGAAGGACTCAGTGGCATAACACACACAATACTGACGAGCAAACCAGCCGTTTTCAACTAGTGTATCTGTTGTGTACAAAAAAAAAAAAATCAATATTCAGCTAGTTCCTTTTCGAGTTCTCTGCTTCCGAATGCAATATTATTAACACGCAGAGCTTAAATGTGGCTTTGGTCAAATCCAAAATACAGTATATGGACAGATATCGAAGTCTTAAAGACAACCATATTCACCTTTCTATTGCTGTCAGTGTAAACCTGCTTGAATTGATAGATGCCTCATGGTCAACTTGGGGGGGAAATGCTACAGAAAACACGACGACAAACAGTTATCGAGAGCGAGGTGTAATATTATTCTTATTATTTGTTTCGTTTTTCCGCTGTACATAACCTGACGCATGATTTATCCTCCATTCCCCTTCAAAATGGACACACACAGACATTCGCGAATCCGCTGTATGTCTCCGATAGAGGAACTAAACAAATAAAGTTCACAGCTGACGGAAAAAACAAACGTAAAGACGTGACTTTCATTAGGGTTTGGCCTTTCTTTTGATTCTTCAGTTGGATTTGAGTTGATTTTAATGTACTTGCTTGCTAAGCAGAGTTTCTCGTCTGTAAATGTGAGCTTTCAGAGCGCTGTGACAACGTTTAATGACTTCAATAAACCAGAATGTGTTTTTATCATGTCACTCGTCATTTTTATATGGTGTGTGTTTAATGAATGCAGGATGAAGAACGTATATTCATTATAAACTACAACGTTTGCCTCAATAAACTCATGGCAAGCACTGAAAAAAATGAATGACAACTTATTTTAGGGGCAATACAGTGGCTCAGTGGTTAGCACTGTGGCCTCACAGCAAGAAGGTCACTGGTTTGAGCCTCGGCTGGGTCAGCTAGCATTTCTGTGTGGAGTTTGCATGTTCTCCCCGTGTTGGCGTGGGTTTCCTCCGGGTGCTCCGGTTTCCCCCACAGTCTAAACACATGCGCTATAGGGGAATTGAATAAGCTAAATTGGCCATACTGTATGTGTGTGAATGCAAGAGTGTATGGGTGTTTCCCAGGGTTGGTTTGTGACTGGAAGGGCATCTGCTTTGTAAAAACATATGCTGGATAAGTTGGAGGTTCATTCCGCTGTGGCGACCCCTGATTAATAAAGGGACTAAGGCGAAAAATAAAAGGAAAGAATGTATTTTCTATTATACAGAGAACAGAGATTATACAGAGAAATATACAGTTAAAGTCAGAATTATTAGTTCCTCTGTTTATTTTTTCCCCCAATTTCTGTTTAACGAAGAGCAGATTTTTTCAACACATTTCTAATCATAATAGTTTTAATAACTCATCTCTAATAACTGATTTATTTTATCTTTGCCATGATGACAGTAAATAATATTTAACTAGATATTTTTCAAAACACTTCTATACAGCTTAAAGTGACATTTAAAGGTTTAACTAGGTTAATTAGGTTAACTAGGCAGGTTAGGGTAATTAGGCAAGTTATTGTATAACGATGGTTTGTTTTGTAGACTATTGAAAAAATATGTAGCTTAAAGGGGCTGATAATCTTGACCATAAAATGGTGTTTAAAAAATTAAAAACTGCTTTTATTCTAGCCAAAATAAAACAAATAAGACTTTCTCCAGAAGAAAAAATATTATCAGACATACTGTGAAAATTCCTTTGCTCTGTTAAACATCATTTGGGAAATGTAATTTTTTTATTTATTTATTTTTTAAATAAAAAGGGGGCTATAATTCTGACTTCAACTGTGTGTGTGTATGTGTGTGTGTGTGTTTGCATGTATATATATATATATATATATATATATATATATATATATATATATATATATATATATATATATATATATATATATATATATATATATATATATATATATATATATATATATATATATACATATATATATATATATATATATATATATGTGTGTGTGTATATATATATATATATATATATATATATATATATATATATATATATATATATATATGTGTATGTATATATATATTAAAATAGACATAAGAGAAAATACTGATAAAAACTCAGTTTTTACTCTAAGCTTCACTTGAGAAATATTTGAAAATAATAAAAAAATTCACAGGAGGACGAATAAATTTGTCTTTAAATGTATATTTCACTGCTTTTAAATAAAAACTAAGCATTTTGTCCTTTCTTTTTTTATTTTGTCATTTTTTAAAAAGTTTTAAAGTGCATTTTGTTTGAGAACCATACTGTAAACGAGTACAAAAACATGAGTTTATGAAAATGGTCACATTATCCACATGCATATCCCATCTTGTTTTTATTCATTTTTGGTGTAATCAGTGTGAAAGGGGATCTTTTCACAAAAGAACTTTGACTAAAGACAAAAAAAAGCAACTTTTCTAAATTGATTTCTTAGAGAAAATATCATTTCTATACTATTATAAGCAAGAAAAATGGCTTCTATTCAAGAAGAGACCACTCAAATGACTTGAAAATGAACAAGTAAATAGAGTAAACAATCAAAACAGAACAACAGCAACAAAACTTTTCCCTTAAGAGTTTCTTTGGCACAAACTAAATAAATTTACTTCAGTCCACGTCACTTTTGTTTGCTAAAGAAATCTTTAAAGCTGCAGGCAACGACATTGTCTCTTTATAGTTAAAACAACGGTAACAATTTATTTTGATGGTCCATTTGAGTATTAGTAGACTGTCTGCCTAATATCTGTTGATACTGCTCCTTCAACAAACATGTAACTGACTATAAGAAACTTTGCGAGTACATGTCAACTATCGCTAACCCTAACCCCAACCAAACAGTCTCATAATCTAATGAGAATTAGTTGACATGTAGATGAATTGTAACTTAAATTCAACAAACAGACCATCAAAATAAAGCGTGACCAAATCACCTTTATAATCGATCTTAGAGCTTTGCTTATTTTGTGTTATGAACTTTCAATTTTCATGGCCAAAAGCATAGATGTATACACTAGATATCGCATTGGGACCCTGTGCATGCGTCAATAGCGCCGCCACATTGGTACAGTGCTCCCAGGACTAATGTCATTCAACCGCACTAGTTAAGACAGTGTTATTACGTGAAGATGCGGGACTTTAGCGCTGTCTACGGGTGTAGTAATGAGCAAACAAAGAAAACAAAGCACAAAGGCAGAACATTTCATAGGTAATATTAAGTATTTTTATGTTTTTGTATGTTCTGAACTTTTGTGCTAATCAGGTCACGTTATTGATGATAACAGTCACTTACTGCATTCACCATGAGGCAAAGCAGCTCCAACTCGCACTAAACACTCGGCTTATGCTAGTTTTGTTGAATAAAATCAGCGAACAATGCAAAATAAATATGACAAAGAGATGCTGCTCAGCCAGAAACTTGTATTATTGTCGCCTAACGTTAGTGAAAGAGTCGTCCGGGGGATTCATTCACAAGCGAATCGCTCCCTCCGTCAGTATGAGAAGTGAAAGCAGGAGAGGAGCTGTGTTTCAGGACATGATTAGATCAAATTTAACAGGGAGGGTGAATAGTACATTTCTGTACACACAAACACAAGCTTTTTGTCAGGAATGCCGGTGCGGTCACTGATCCATCAATGTAGAAAAGTGATGTAAAATTATAATTTTCGTAATTAGAAAAAAAAATGACATACTAACATCAAGAAAAACTCCTAATCATAGATATGTGTGTATATGTGTATATCTCTGGCTTTGCATGGCCACAGTCCTCCACTGTACCTTGGTCCCGCATTCATTTCAAAGGAGTGCTACCCTGTACCAAGATGGCGGCGCTATTGACGCATTCCGTCCAATAGAAAACAATAGGCCAGGCGATATCTAATGTATATATCTATGGCCAAAAGCCTCAACATGTACTTTTACTCCCTCTTGGGTTTGGCTGTGAGTAAATGGACGAATCCAGGCACCAGCACCATGACCACCTGCGGCACGATGCTGTATTTGAGGAAGAACAGAGAGTAGAAGAGAAGAGGAGGGACAGTGGGCAGAGGGAACCTGCTGATGTAGTGCAGGGCCAGAGACGACAGGGCAAGACAGAGAGTCCTGGGGGCCCGAGGAAGAGTCCATCCGCCAGGCTTCCAGTACTGCGCCAGGCCCAGTCCTAAGAGAACCCCAGCGTCACGGTTAAGGGAGGAAAAGGGCGCAGTGTCCATCCGGACCCACTCAGAGCGAGAACACCAGCGCTTGGCCAGAGAGATGGACCTGCGAAATAAGAGTAAGTTGATCATTTAAAAATACATATAGACACACACACGCACAAACTTATATGAATTATTAACTTAAGTTGAGCATTTATATACATCATTCAGTCGACTGAAATATTGGACCCACCAAGAAAGATCGATCCCCGTTTTTTCCAGAACAGCGTGGAAAATAAGAGCAGCACCGAGCAGAGCCATGCTGAAGCGAAAGAAGAACAGCAGAGGGCGCCGTTCAGGCACAGAGCGCTTCAGAAACACCCCCAGAAGCACACCTGTGGAAAACACACACACACACACCATCAACACCTCCTTTACTATTGAAGACAGCGACTAAATGTATTACCTTCTGACCTGTCAGAAAACCTGCAACGACCTGATGAGGAAAATGAGCCAGGATGAAGATCCGAGAAAGGCCTACACATCCCAGAAACACTGCATACAGCAGATACAGCACTGCGGATAATATCTTACTGGAAGACAAAGACTTGAGTTAGTTTTACTTATGAGTAAACGGCATTCATAAAGCTCATTCTTATTCATTTATTTATTTTTCTAAATGTCCCGTTAAGTGCATTGAAATAGGCATTTTTGTTTGTGGGATGAATTTGAACTTAAACATGAACACAGGGGGCTGGACATAAAGTAGCTCCTCCCCTTTAAAAAAACAGCCAATAGTGTTTCGTGTTATCACAGCTCTGCCAGTGAGAGTGGCTAAGCTCAAGCGTAGCAGTCTGATTTCTCAGTCTATTTTCCATCCAAATGTAAGTTTAACATTTTGATTTTTGATTTTTCGGTGTGATTTAATTTGTTTTCCCAGAGATGGGTTGCGGCTGGAAGGGCATCCGCTGTGTAAAAACTTGCTGGATAAGTTGGCGGTTCATTCCGCTGTGGCGACCCCGGATTAATAAAGGGACTAAGCCGACAAGAGAATGAATGAATGATTTAATTTGTTACTTTTCTCATGACAAACATAACATAGAATTTCTAGGCAATTAATTTATTTTATTGGGTAAATATTATATTCACAAATGTAAACTTTCTTCATCATTACCTAAGCTGCAGAATTTACTTTACTTTACAAAATGTTTACAGCAAAAAAAAAAAGTGTTAAAACTGTGAAATTTTATAAGGACTTTGTAAATATTGTTTAATTAGATCATTTGCCTCTGTATACTAATTTATTTTATTATTAATTTGACTTATTTACCATTGTACTTGATGTCATCCATTGTTATGATTAACATGTTTGCATTGTTAAAAAACAATAAAAAAAAAGCTGAAGCGTAGGAAATGAGAGTTGTATTGAAGAAGGTGGGGCTTGTCAGATTTTAAAGAGCATTTAATTTGTCAGAAGATTTGATGAGAAACTAAACTATGAGGTGATGTCAAAAAAATGTGTTGATCCATTTAGACGGCGCTAGGATTTTTATCTTCTAAATGCAAATGTTGTTGCTGTTCTGGAGCAAACTAGATTATAGATATACTAAGACTAATACTGATACCAACATCTAAAAAGCTTTATTTTGATTTCACAGGGATTTTAAGACTTATTTGACAGGGAAAATCCACGTAAATAATATGTAAATGTACAATAAAATGTAACAAAAAAAATGTTAAATGCATTAAAAACAATGGAAGCATATATATATATGTATTTATTCATTCATTTTTTTTATCCTATGTCAGCATCAAGGCTATTTTCATGTTGAGTTTCAAGTTGGGTAAGTTCATTCATTCATTCATTTTCTTGTTGGCTTAGTCCCTTTATTAATCCGGGGTCACCACTGCGGAATGAACCGCCAACTTATAAAACACGTTTTTACGCAGCGGATGCCCTTCCAGCCGCAACCCATCTCTGGGAAACATCCACACACACATTCACACACACACTCATACACTACGGTCAATTTAGCCTACACAATTCACCTGTACCGCATGTCTTTGGACTGTGGGGGAAACCAGAGCACCCGGAGGAAACCCACGCGAACGCAGGGAATACATGCAAACTCCACACAGAAATGAGCCGAGGCTCGAACCAGCGACCCAGCGACCTTCATGCTGTGACGCGACAGCACTACCCACTGTGTCCCCGTTGGGTAAGTTACTTTTAAAAACGTAATTAATTACTATTTACATAATCAAAATTGTATTTAAGTAACAATCTTAATTACTTGTCTCAATACTACTTAATTAAATACTAACAATGCATAGATAATATACATTAAACTCTTTCAATTTTTTCACATTTTGAGTCAAACAGAGTCTTTTAGCTTTATTAAAAAAATAACACAAGTTAAACTTATCAAAATGTTTCAAAGTAATGATACCATATTTCATACGTACCATGTATTGTCATTCATTTCTTACTCAGTTCATAGTTTTTTAAAGGAGCGCTCCACTTTTTTTTTGTAAATAGGCGGATTTTACACGTCCAATCTCACAGTCTGGCCAAAGCACTTTTAGCTTAGCTTAGCATAGATAATTGAATCAGATTAGACCATTAGCATCATACTTAAAATTAAAAAAAAAAGTGTTTCAATAATTTTCCCATTTAAAGCTAATTCAATAAAAGTGTTCTAATCCAATTTAATGATCCATGCTAAGCTAAGCTAAAAGTGCTCCTGCCAGACCCGGAGATCAGCTGAATGGATTAAAAAAAAAGTTTCTAAAGCATGTGCAAATGTTAGGCAGATCTGACTTTCTTTAATTAAAAAATAAATCAAATTACATTTTATGTTTGTTTGGATGGATGGATGGATGGATGGATGGATGGAGGGATGGATGGAGGGATGGATGGATGGATGGATGGATGGACGGATGAACAGTCAAACGGAAGGAAAACTGATTGGCTAATGCATGGACAAATAGGTAAATGGATGGATGGATGGATGGACAGAGGGATGGATGGATGGATGGATGGATGGATGGATGGATGGATGGATGGATGGATGGATGGATGGAGGGATGGATGGACGGACGGACAGATGGATGAACAGTCAAACGGATGGAAAACTGATTGGCTAATGCATGGACAAATAGGTAAATGGATGGATGGATGGATGGATGGATGGATGGATGGATGGATTGATGGACGGACAGACGGATGGATGGATGGATGGAGGGATGGATGGATGGATGGCTGGATGGATGAACAGTCAAACGGATGGAAAACTGATTGGCTAATGCATGGATGGATGGATGGATGGATGGATGGATGGATGGATGGATGGATGGATGGACGGAGGGATGGATGGATAGATGGATGGATGGATGGATGGATGGATGGATGGATGGACAGTCAAACGGATGGAAAACTGATTGGCTAATGCATGGACAAATAGGTAAATGGATGGATGGATGGATGGACAGAGGGATGGATGGATGGATGGATGGATGAACAGTCAAACGGATGGAAAACTGATTGGCTAATGCATGGACAAATAGGTAAATGGATGGATGGATGGATGGATGGATGGATGGATGGATGGATGGATGGATGGATGGATGGATGGATGGATGGACGGATGGATGGAGGGATGGATGGATGGACGGATGGATGAACAGTCAAACGGATGGAAAACTGATTGGCTAATGCATGGACAAATAGGTGGATGGATGGATGGATGGATGGACGGATGGATGGACAGAGGGATGGATGGATGGATGGATGGATGGATGGATGGATGTATGGATGGAAGGATGGATGGACAAACGGACGGATGGATGAACAGTCAAACGGATGGAAAACTGATTGGCTAATGCATGGACAAATAGGTAGATGGATGGATGGATGGATGGATGGATGGATGGACGGACAGACGGAGGGATGGATGGATGGATGGATGGATGGATGGATGGATGGATGGATGGATGGATGGATGGATGGACGGACGGACAGATGGATGAACAGTCAAACGGATGGAAAACTGATTGGCTAATGCATGGACAAATGGATGGATGGATGGATGGATGGATGGATGGATGGATGGATGGATGGATGGATGGATGGACGGACGGATGGATGGACGGATGGATGGACGGATGGATGAACAGTCAAACGGATGGAAAACTGATTGGCTAATGCATGGACAAATAGGTAAATGGATGGATGGATGGATGGATGGATGGATGGATGGATGGATGGATGGATGGATGGATGGATAGACGGACGGATGGATGGACGGATGGATGAACAGTCAAACGGATGGAAAACTGATTGGTTGATTGCATGGACAAATAGCCGGTTGGATGGATCGTCATGGATAGATAAATATCAATACATGAGTGTATATAACAAGCATAACTTTTTGTCTTTGCTTTGTGTAATGTCTGATTACTTTGCTTCTAATTAAGCTGACTAGTTTTTTTACCCCTTGTTGGAGGGAGAAGATTGTGAAGACGAGTATTATTGTATTCATTTTAATGGAAACTGTTGTCGATTTACATTAAAAGTGCAGTCCAATCAAATCTGCAGTTAAAGAAGCTGGCTGTTTTCAGAGAGGCTTTGGGACTGACCTGCCTGTGTAAGCTTGACTGAAGGAGGCCAGAGAAGAGACGATCACCCACCATACTGCACTGGTGACCATAGCGTGACCCGACGGACTGCCTGACGGACAGAAGAGGAACACGTGTATATGAACATCTCACAGTGATACAGGTAAAACCATCCAGTGTTATACTGCTGTACCTGGACCGCTCTCACAGGTGGACTGAAACTGCTGCACTTCTGGAGGCTTTTCAGAAAACAAGCCAGATTGTCCAATCCACCAGTAAGGCCTCTCGCCAAAGAGGATCCTAAATGCCACATTACATGACTTAAAGTTCATTTAAAAGCTGTTTTCATTTTATTCTTAACGTTTTTGATTGTGTTTTGTCTTTTCTTATTACTTTTTGTTTTTGATAAGTTTGAATCAATTTGTAATTCAGTTTTGTTTTTTCACCCAACAAACAGCTAAAATATTTACTTTAAGTTTCTTTTTCTTCAGTAAATTTTAGTTACATCTTAAAACAAAAGTACTACATTTATTAGTATTCGATAATAAACAGAAATTAAATTGACTGGTTTCAGTTAATGATAAAAATACTGAATACCTATTTTATTAAATTAATTTAAGCTCATACTTTATTTTAAACTTTAATTTTTAGAGTAAAAAAACATTTCTTCATTTAATGAAAACGTCGATTAATTCAATTTTTAGCAAGTATCAAATTTACAACAACAAATTTGATCATTTATATGCCTAAAGACATTTATATAAATTTTTAGACAACACTTTACCAGTGTTTTAACTTCGAATGAGTTATGAAATCTATATTTGATGTAATAACCCTTTCAATCATAACAAATTCCTTAATATATATATATATACCATGTATTGTCATTCATTTCTTACTCAGTTCATAGTTTTTTAAAGGAGCGCTCCACTTTTTTTTGTAAATAGGCGAATTTTACACGTCCAATCTCACGGTCTGACCAGAGCACTTTTAGCTTAGCTTAGCATAGATCATTGAATCAGATTAGACCATTAGCATCATACTTAAAAATTTTTTTAAAAAGTTTCATTTTATTCTTAACGTTTTTGATTGTGTTTTGTCTTTTCTTATTACTTTTTGTTTTTGATAAGTTTGAATCAATTTGTATTTCAGTTTTGTTTTTTCACCCAACAAATAGCTAAAATATATACTTTAAGTTTCTTTTTCTTCAGTAAATTTGAGTTATATCTTAAAACAAAAGTACTGCATCTATTAGTATTCGATAATAAACAGAAATTAAATTGATTGGTTTTAGTTAATGATAAAAATACTGAAAGACAACCTATTTTATTAAATTAATTTAAGCTCATACTTTATTTTAAACTTTAATTTTTAGAGTAAAAAAACATTCATATATTTGATGAAAACGTTGATTAATTCAATTTTTAGCAAGTATCACATTTACAACAACAAATTTTATATTTATATAAAATGATTATTTATATACCTATAGACATTTATATTAATTTTTAGAAAACACAATACCAGTGTTTTAACTTCAAATGAGTTATGAAATCTATATTTGTTGTAATAACCCTTTCAATCATAACGAATTTCTTAATACATATATTTATATTTATATATACTTATATATATATATATATATATATATATATATATATATATATATATATATATATATATATATATTTATATATACTTATATATATATATATATATATATATATATATATATATATATATATATATATATATATTTATTTATTTTTTTTTTTTATATATATAAATTACATGATTTTATTATGAAATTTGAAAGAGACGTGTTTAATCACTTTTTCTTAAATCATTTAATCTGAATATATTTATGAATTACACACTTTTGTTTAAATATACATTATTACAATAATAATAATTATTAGTAGTGGTAGTATTTATGATATTAGATTACTCTGCAGACATAAATCATTTGAGTCACAATTTACAGCAAGGTATTATTACAATAAGTTAATATATATAGTCAGGTCCATAAATATCGAGACATCGACAAAATTCTAGCATTTTTGGCTCTATACACCAGCACAATGTATTTAAAATTAAAACAAAAACAACAAGACGTGCCTTAACTGCAGACTCAGCTTTAATTTGAAGGTGCTTACATCCAAGTCAGGTGAGTGATGTAGGAATGTGTGGCTCCCACTTGTTAAGGGACCAAAAGTAATGGGACAGTAGGCTTCTTAGCTGTTTCATAGCTAGGTGTGTGTTATTTTCTCATTATCCCAATTATAATGAGCAGATAAAAAGTTCATTTCAAGTGTGCTACAGACCTGACTGTATATTAATTAATCAATCTTTACCTTTATTTGTCTCCTTAAGGACATTTTTTCTTGAGCAATCAAGCGGGTAAAGTACATTTAGTGACAAAACAGCTATTAATCATACATAAACAAAGACATAATACTATAATAATGAAATAAAACACTAGTACAGCATTTATTAATCATTTACTAATGTGTTATTAAAATCCTAAAAAAGTCATGCTTGTTAACATTAGTTAACATGAACTAGCAATGGACAACTTTCCATTAACTAACGTGAATAATGAATAAATACTGCAATGAAAGTATCGTTCAGTGTCTTCATTAACTAGCTAGCATTAACTAATACAACCTTATTATGAAGTGTTTCCATTATCTGACACAGTTTTCGATTTCACTTCACAACATCCCATAGTGGAAAACTACTCATACCATTTAAGAACCAGATTAAGCCACTCTGAAAGAGCTGCTACCCAGAGCACAGCGATGCCTGTCCGGCGATGTATGTAAAACACGACGGGGAAAACCAGCAGAACCGCGGCTTTCGGGTCTCCCATATGAGAAGCGACGAGCCACATATCCTCCAAACTTCTGCTTTTCTGCTGAAGGGCTTCCGCCATCCACACGCCCTGCCGGTAGACGCTCTCCATTATAAGATGTTCAATAAACGTCCAGGAATAAAATTAATTTCCACTTTTCATCTTCCAGACTCTGAGAATCAACTGTCAGATGGACAGATGTGTCATGTTTTGCAGATCTACCGCTAATACGGGAGCCGCAGCAGGACATCTTTGGCTAAACGCGTTTTTTAAAATCAGGACGGGAACTGAACCTGAATTGTTCAGTCATTCATTCATTTTCCTTTGGCTTAGTGCTTTATTTATCAACGGTAACTACAGCGGAATGAACAGCCAACTATACCAGCATATGTTTTACGCGATGGATGCCCTTCCAGCCGCAACCCAGTACTAGGAAAAGACCTGGATTCATTCATTTATTCATTTTCCCTCAGCTTAGTGCCTTATTTATCAGGGGTCGCCACTGCAGAATGATCTGCCAATTATTCCAGCATATGTTTTAAGCAGTGCATGCCCTTCTAGACGAAAGTGTTGGGAAAGGACCTGAATCCATTCATTCATTCATTCATTTTTCTTTGGCTTAGTGCCTTATTTATTAGGGGTCGCCTCAGCGGAATGAACCGCCAACTATTCCAGCATATGTTTTACGCAATGGATGCTTTTCCAGCCACAAACCCAGAAGTGGGAAAGGACCTGAGTTCGTTAATTTTCCCTCAGCTTAGTGCCTTATTTATCATAGGTCGCCACAGTGGAATGAACCACCAACTATTCCAGCATATGTTTTAAGCACTAAATGCCCTTAATTTTTCTTTGGCTTAGTGCCTTATTTATCAGGGGTCACCACAGCAGAATGAACCGCCAACTATATATATTTTACGCAATGGATGCCCTTCAAGTCGCAACCCAGTACTGGGAAACAATATGAATTCATTCATTTATTCATTTTCCTTGGGCTTAGTGCCTTATTTTTCATTCAATTCGCTCAGAGCCTGAAGGTTTTGTCCTCCATACCCGCACTATAATTATTTGTTTATTTATTTAAGCCGGAATTTGTAAATATTTAAATACATTTATATGCATATTTATGTGTTTATTTTTTATTTATGCAGGGATTTATGGATTTATTTACTAACTTATTAAAGATATTTGCATATTTATTTTTTGTTTTGCAGGTTTCGCCCTTCATACCTGCACTATTAATTATTTGTATATTTATTTATGCAGGGAATTTGTGAATTTTTTATATACGTTTATTAATTTATTAACATATTTATTTATTTATTTATTTATTTATTTCTTATTTTATTTATGCAGGGAGTTGTGGATTTATATTCATTTATTAATTATGTTGGTGTATTGATTTATTGTTTCTGCAGGTTTCATCCTCCATACCCGCACTATTAATTATTTGTATATTTTATTTATGCAGAAATTTGTGAATTTTTATTTACATTTATTTGCATTTTTATTTTATTTATTGTTTTGTTTATACAGGAATGTATGCCTTTATTTACTCATTTCATTCATTCATTCATTCATTCATTCATTTTCTTTTTGGTTTAGTGCCTTTATTAATCCCGGGTCGCCACAGCGGAATGAACCGCCAACTTGTCCAGCACGTTTTTACGCAGCGGATGCCCTTCCAGCCGCAACCCATCTCTGGGAAATATTTACTCATTTATGAATGATAATTGCATATTTATTTATTAGTCATGCATTATTTATGGATTTATTTACAAATTTATTAATGATATTTGTGTATTTATTTTTTATTATTCTAAATGAATTTATGGATTTATTTACAAATTTATTAATGATATTTGTGTATTTATTTTTTTATTATTCTAAATGAATTTATGGATTTATTTACAAATTTATTAATGATATTTGTGAATTTATTTTTTTATTATTTATGCAGGGATTTATGGATTCATTAACTAATTTATTAATGATATTTGCGTATTTATTCATTGTTTTGCAGGTTTCGTCCTCCATAATAACATGCTTTTCTCGAGTAGGAAAAGGAGACGTTTACAGACGTTTTGACGGGTATAGTATATCCATGAAATAAAATACATGAATAAACTCTCCTCTCCTCTTTCCTGTCACCTGACGTGCCTCTCTGCGTCGTCGCGTACGTTTACGTAAAGCTCGCACTCCGGGTTCCCTGGCGGAGAAGATGGCGGCTCCTGGACCGGGGGAGTATTTCAGTGTCGGGAGCCATGTCTCTTGCCTCACCTGTTTGGGGCAGCGTTTGCAGGGAGAGGTGGTGGCTTTCGATTACCCGTCCAAGATGTTGACTCTGAGTATCCTTTATTCCTCCGATATGTGTTTTTAAACGGCAGGACTGTGTCAAACTGGAGCTCCGCGCGAGCGTGTTTATATGTGCGCTAGTGGCCTCATTCAACGCCTATTCTTGCTTCATTCACTTTCTGTGTCGTGTTTGGAGACCACCTGCCACGTTTATCGCTTGGAAATTTCCTTGTTTAGTTGATTTGATGTTGATTCATACTTGTGATCCCATCGGAATAGTGTTGTTTGTGGTTAGCGTGTCGATTAGCATGTCCTCGCGACCGACAGCATTAGCAGGCGCGCTAAGCTAATGTCTTTCCAGTGCAATAATGGCAGCTCTCGTAGGACACATTACACGCTTACTAAATGGTTGTTTGTATTCTAGTAAGTGTTACTTTGTTGGAAATAATCGTGGACAGGCTGCATAGTGTACTCGTTTATCATCATGCTATAACTACACGCGGTATGTAGCCGTATCGCTGTTTTCAGATCAGCAATATCAGGTCGTATTTTGTCCAGTTGTACGGTTGTTGTACTGATACAGGTGTTTTGAGATGCTGAGATTGGATGAACGTCAGGTGTATGCATTCTTATCATAATATGAACATGTTGTTAAGTGCTGAAATACTTCGACATGCTGTCTTAAAGAGTGTCCAGGTGATAGTGTTGACACACCCTGTGTCCAACATATTCCTGCTGTATTTTCTTTATGTTTTGGAAAACACTGCTTTAGCATTCTGTTACTTTGTCCTCAAGAGTTACTCCTTTGGTCATCTCAGGACATTTGTAGCTTTAATCATGTGAATAAGTCTGAACAGGTTTTCTAATGTGTAAAAAATCCATTTAGTCTTTAATATGTCATGCACTTGTCTCATAAATGCATGCTCACAGGAATTAAAACTAATTTTGTCATTTTATATTTCACCGGTGATAGATCTATGGGTGAATGTTTTCTTAAAGCTTAGTTTAATTTAGTGTAGGACATTAATAGCTGTGTGATTTAACTTATGTGTACTGTATTGAGGCTAAGTTGGTTGTATATTCGCACATTTTTTTCAGTGACAACTCGTGACACGGCACCTATGTTGTTTACCAATCTAATTTGAACAAATGGTCTGAAATCACATGCAAGAATATGTTAAACAACCTTAGTACTTGATGATATGGCAAAAATGCAATCTGTAATTATTTTCCATATTGAACGATAACGATATATATTCCGACATCAGTTGTTAATGCTTCCAGATTTAAAAGAGTATCCTAGCGATCTTGAGGTAATTGGTTTTATATTCCGATATTCAGAAATTCTCCTTTATATCATTTCAGAAGAGTATTCTTTATTAATTCTAGCTAGGGAAATCATATTAGCAGCCAATGACTATTAAAGTACAACATTGTTTACTGTCAAATGTTTAGTGCTAATGTTTTGAAGTCATACTTGCATGCCATTTCAGAGCGAATATTTAAAGTTGCGTGGTAAATATTATAGAGACAGTTAGATGAACGACTGTGAGAATATAAAACCAACTTTACCTCAATCCCAACTATGACTGAAGCCACAAAAATTAGAGGGTGCATTTAATGGTATAACATATTTTCAGCTGAAATTTCTGGAAATCTCTAATATCAACACACTTTAGATTCTGATTGTTGCTCATTTCTGCTGTGTG
>NC_133187.1:3735000-3745000 GCF_049306965.1 Danio rerio | reverse complement strand
AAATGCATCACTAATTCTCTTTTGAATTAATTCTTAATTCTCAGAGCTTCTGAGCCTTGTTGGCCAGTCACAAAGGAGAAAACCGCACACATGATGACATGAGATAACTTCGATAACTAGAGTTTTTAAAAATCTTTACCCTGGCAAGAGTTTTCAGAAAGTTTTGTCACCTGTTAAGCTCAAGCCTAAAGTGCCACCTAGTCATTCAGCTCTAGCCTAGATCGCTGCCTAGCCATTAAACACTGGCCTGGGGCGTCGTCCGCCGTTAAACACTGGCCTGGGGCGTCGTCCGCCGTTAAACACTGGCCTAGAGCGCTGTCTAGTTGTTAAACACTAGCCTGGAGCACAGCCTAGTCGTTAAACTCTAGCCTGGGGCGCCCTCTAGCCATCAAACTTTAGCCTGGGTCACGGTCTGCCGTGTGTATTATGTGTGACATGCTTGTATGCTGCAACCAAATTGGGACATGAATAAAGACTGACTGAAAACCAGCCTGGAGCACCTTCTAGCTATTAAGCTCTAGCCTGGAGTGCTGCCTAGCCATTAAGCTCTAGCCTGGAGTGCTGCACAGCCGTTAAGCTGTAACCTGGAGCACTACCTAGCTGTTAAACTCTAGCCTAGGACACGGTCTTCCGTTAAACACTAGCCTGGGGCACAGCCTAGCAGCTAAACACTCGCCTGGGGCATCGCCTAACCGTTAAACTCTAACCTGGGGCGCGGTCTGCCGTTAAACACCAGCCTGGAGCGCCATCTAGCTGTTAAGCTCTAGCCTGGACAACCGCCTAGCTGTTAAGTTCTAGCCTAGAGCACCGCTTGGCCGTTAAGCTCTAGCCTAGGATGGCGTTAAGCACTAGCCTGCAGTGCTGCCTAGCTGCTAAACACTAGACTGGAGCGCCGCCTAGCTGCTAAACACTAGCCTGGAGCGCCGCCTAGCTGCTAAACACTAGCCCGGAGCGCCGCCTAGCTGTTAAACACTAGCCCGGAGCGCCGCCTAGCTGGTAAACACTAGCCCGGAGCGCCGCCTAGCTGTTAAACACTAGCCCGGAGCGCCGCCTAGCTGTTAAACACTAGCCCGGAGCGCCGCCTAGCTGTTAAACACTAGCCCAGAGCGCCGCCTAGCTGTTAAACACTAGCCCAGAGCGCCGCCTAGCTGTTAAACACTAGCCCAGAGCGCCGCCTAGCTGTTAAACACTAGCCCAGAGCGCCGCCTAGCTGTTAAGCACTAGCCCAGAGCGCCGCCTAGCTGTTAAACACTAGCCCAGAGCGCCGCCTAGCTGTTAAACACTAGCCCAGAGCGCCGCCTAGCTGTTAAACACTAGCCCAGAGCGCCGCCTAGCTGTTAAACACTAGCCCAGAGCGCCGCCTAGCTGTTAAACACTAGCCCAGAGCGCCGCCTAGCTGTTAAACACTAGCCCAGAGCGCCGCCTAGCTGTTAAACACTAGCCCAGAGCGCCGCCTAGCTGTTAAACACTAGCCCAGAGCGCCGCCTAGCTGTTAAACACTAGCCCAGAGCGCCGCCTAGCTGTTAAACACTAGCCCAGAGCGCCGCCTAGCTGTTAAACACTAGCCCAGAGCGCCGCATAGCTGTTAAACACTAGCCCAGAGCGCCGCATAGCTGTTAAACACTAGCCCAGAGCGCCGCATAGCTGTTAAACACTAGCCCAGAGCGCCGCCTAGCTGTTAAACACTAGCCCAGAGCGCCGCCTAGCTGTTAAACACTAGCCCAGAGCGCCGCCTAGCTGTTAAACACTAGCCCAGAGCGCCGCCTAGCTGTTAAACACTAGCCCAGAGCGCCGCCTAGCTGTTAAACACTAGCCCAGAGCGCCGCCTAGCTGTTAAACACTAGCCCAGAGCGCCGCATAGCTGTTAAACACTAGCCCAGAGCGCCGCATAGCTGTTAAACACTAGCCCAGAGCGCCGCATAGCTGTTAAACACTAGCCCAGAGCGCCGTATAGCTGTTAAACACTAGCACAGAGCGCTGCCCACTAATGAAAATTTAGAATCGACTCAAGAGAAACTAATGATACATTTTGTAAACTGCAGAATCGATTTCCCAAACTGTTTCTCTTCACAGCTCTAGTCCCCCCCCCCCACTTAATTTTCCCCATAAATGGATAGTTTATACAACACTTTTGGCTTAAGTTTAAGAAACCGAGATGAAGACTGCAGTAAAATCTGAAGTCTAGAAGTTGTTTTCTGCTTCGTTTGACTCTCGTCCCCCATTGAGGGGTCTGTCATGATGATTGAATTAAAACTCCAGGTGATTTCAGTGAACACAAGCATCTACTGAGAATACTTGTTTAATCCTATTACAGGATACAGATCTCAGCCGGCGTGCTCCTCTTGAGTTTGTTGTTTGATCTCTTTGTTTTCCAGCATCAAAGACTGTAAATGGCAGGAGAAGAACATCATTGTGATGGATGACGTCGTAATCTCACCACCGTACCAGGTAGAGAACTGCAAAGGCAAAGAGGGAAGTGCTCTAAGTCATATACGCAAAATTGTGAGTATCACGCTATTTATTCGCTTGCTATTTCAGTAGTGTAAAGTTATCTATACCAGCCTTTTTAAGTTTTGTCTTAAGTCAGATGTGTGAGATTTATCGTAATATTGATGCTTGAAAGAATGAAACTGTAATGAAATTCACACCCCAGTGCAGTGATTTGGTCTACAAGTGCTTTATCATGGCGCCATGCATTCTTATTAGGGAAGTTCATTCACAATTTTTATACATTAGGGTGCTTTCACATCTGTAGTTCGCTTCATTTGGTCCGAACCAAGGGCAATAAACGATACATTGTTGCATTTTCTGCCGTCTTTGGGTCGTTTTCACACCACACTGCTGGCTTTGGTCCGAACCAGTTGAAACGAACCAGAATGGAGTCATCTGACAAAATCCACATCTCTCATTGGCCAGATGTTGTTGAACATATTTCCTAAACTGCTTATTGATTGGTCAGAATTCGCGTGTCGGAAAATGCCAATGAACTCCCGCAGGTAAACAAAACTGGCTGACACAAAATGTCGTTTTTTCTCTGGAGGGACGACTGCGCTGACTGATTGTATGCCTGCTTTAGACAAACAATACATTTCGAGAATGAATCGCGGCTGGAAAACCGTGTTTTAATGCATCGTCACTTCAGGAGGAGGTGTGAATCAATTTAGCTGCGACATGGTCATCTTGCGGAAATATTACCAACGATCCATCAGGTAATGTTTCCCCTCTCTCTGTTAGTAAAGCGCTGTCAACAAATATTTTTCCTCCATATCCCATAATGCACAGCGCATCGGACTACGGTAGCTGGATTAGTGCAAAAGGCGCAGTACTTTTTGCGGTTGGACCTGTATTAGTACGGATCATATTCTCACCACAAACAAACCGCTCCAGGGTTCGTTTGAAAGCGTACCGAGACCACCTCTTCAAGCAGGTCTCGGTACGCTTATTTGGTCTGCTTTTGGTGCGCACTAGAGTATGATTGCTGCATTCTCACCTGCCCAAACGAACTGCACCAAAAGGAAAAACAAACTCTAGTGCGATTTAATCGAACTAAATAAGGCAGGTGTGAAAGCACCTTAAACTATTACTTGAGCCCAGTGAAGGTCAGGAACACAATATTTTCAAATACAGGATATTTTTTTAATTTAACTTTATCTATAAATAGTTTATAAATAAGTCAAAAACCATGCTTAACATTGTCAAACATCTTAAATTGGTTTTAAAAAACTATACATCATAAATATATGGAATAGTGTATATACAAAGACTGATTAATAACAACAAGATTCTGAGTTGGTTTTGGCCAGAACGTGCACAACATAAAATTTTTTTATTTTTTGCAAAACGCTATATATCCACTTTAGGCTATATTCTACTACTG
This sequence comes from Danio rerio, assembly GCF_049306965.1. Lineage (NCBI taxonomy): Eukaryota > Metazoa > Chordata > Actinopteri > Cypriniformes > Danionidae > Danio > Danio rerio. Next base: position 3,741,123 of record NC_133187.1, on the reverse strand, counting down.
TAATACTATTAAGAAAAGCTAGTGAATCAATGATTTGTTTAATAAGATTAAGTTAGTTAGATAAATGTCTTGTAGCTTGTTACAGAAAGAGTGGAGGCTCCTTCCACACTGCTGCTGAAAACCAAACCTGTATAATCAGAGTGGGCGGAGCTGCGGTGTCAAAGTTCTTGCCACAAGTCTGTGATGCAAGATCGCCTCGCCCCATTATATTTAATGAATTATTTCACTGTAATAATAATAATAATCATCATCATCATCATCAGGGCCTGACTAGCCACTCTGGCTATAGTTGCGTTTCCAGTCACAATTTCACGCAAGAGAAAGGGAGTGCACACACTTTTTAAACAGTCGCGCGCATCACAACAGCTTTTGGCGCAAGTGATCATCCTCTCATTCGGTATTTAAAGAAATTATTTAAAGAATAAACTCACAAAGAACACTTAAAGTAACCTCGCAGACAGGTATCTCGTAATGGGGAGGTCTGTAACCCCTGGACTTCTTGACGTCAGCGCAGACTAACAGACGCAAGATTATTTTATCTTGGTCCACTTTTATAGCCTTTTTATAAATTGTGAGGTTAAAGGCTACATCTTCATCTAATAGTTTGTCGATATGACCAACAATACTCATTACTGAGCGAACTCGGAGCACTTCATCGGCGATGACTCTCTTCCCAGGGGATGCTGAATATAACTGATATGCTGCAACGGCCCCTTTAAATAGGAGATCAATGTAGCGAGTTTTGACGCTCTCGACGCCAGAGCTGAAGGCAGACAACGTTGTTGCCAGGGCCACCTTGGACGCTCTCACCGCTTTCGGTGTGAACGCAGTTATAGTGCACTGGACAAGTCTGAATAAGTTCTGCCCACACTTGCGCAAGGCAGGCGGTTCTGTACAATTATGTAATTTATCGGCCGAAAGATATCGACCTAATTTAGACATCAGATCTAAAATGTCTTATGGATCACTCACTGTGTCTGTTTGTCTGTCTGTGCAGGTTGAGAAACATTTTAGAGATGTGGAAAGCCAGAAGACGATGCAGCGTTCACAAGCACAGCAAACACAGAAGGACTCGTCTTTATCCTCCTGAGTGGCGGGTTTGGCTCATTCGGGGAGGGCACCACGGGCATCAAGGGCCTCACAGCTGGTCCAAACCAGCACTCTTCTCCCCCTCTGCGCCGTCGTCCGAGGGTGGATGCACCAAGGGCCAAGGGTCTGGAAGATCAACAAAAGAAACAAACAAAAAAACATTAAAACAAAAAAAAAGCAAAAATGTTTTAAAGAAAAAAACCTGAGAGTGAAAGAGTTCATTCTAAATTAGACTTTATAAAGATAATTTAAAACACCAATCATCAAACCAACCATAGTTTCTTTGACTAACATACAGTGTCTTATCCCCTCTCTGCCCCCTCTTCCTCCTCCTCCTGTTTCATCTGAAATAGCGTTTCATATTTTCTTCTCTCTGACATCCCTCCTTCGCCTTCTATTCCATTTTGTCAAAAAAACGAAAAAATCCAACCAGTCAGAAACGCTTGTTAGCTTTATTTACTTTGATGCTTTTTCTTTTCTCTTTTCTTTTCTTTCGGCTGTTTATGTTTTACCAGTGTCTGTCTGTTCTGTATTTTAAACAAAATGATGCCACACGTTACAAAGGACATTTTCTAAAATAAAAGTAACAAAAATTCTGACTGTAATGCTGTACTTTTAGTTGCTTTTTGAGAAACAGGTCACATCGTAAACAAATGATTTAAAACTGTTTGGGTTGAAGAGCCCCACCCCCCGTCTCAGCAGGGTGTTTTCTCACCTCCAGTTTGAAAAAAGTCAGGAAAGTGGTTAAGTCCAGCTCTGTTTAGTCGGGATTATCGTAGGAGGGAAAGAAGGAAGGGTGTGCATAAAAATGGGAGTTTCAGTTCGAGCATGTGCTGATTTTCATAGAGGCAAAACAAACACGGACGCAGAGGAGAAAGACAGTGACTGCGTTTACATGGACATCAGTAATCCAATTCTTAATTTGTGGACTTGAACTGCAGTTTGGCACTTTCACTTTCTTTCAGGTACATTTCATGCATGCCCCCCATGACAAACGAGATATTAGATGCGAGGAACTGCTGGAGGAGTGTTGTTTTAATGGAATGTTTAATACCACACGGCGAATAAGAGAAAACAAAATGCCTTCGCATTTTTGTAACTTAGATGCACTCAGTAGGTAGCTTCAGAAAGCCAAGTGTTGTTCCTGCCACAAAATGCGGCAAAAATCCTACATGACGATAATAGTTTGATTTAAGATGTTTACATATTGGCACTTGAAGAGCCGCATTTACAGCGGATCGTTCAGTCCATAATATAGTACTGTAAACTTAGGAACTTAGAAATCATTTTGACTATGGAATGTCTTTAAACACTGAAAGAGTACTGCTGACTATACGAACCAACTTTGCCATCCGAATTAACAAAGACCACTGATCGCTTGCTTGCCAAATCTGTAGAGACAGGACTATCAACACCGACTGGAACCGCGTCTTTAAAAAAGGAGACGAGCAGCAAATCGGGATGTCAACATTTTCCTGTTGCGAAAAGCTAAGAAAAAATTTTACGTACAAACGTATTTCTGTCGCTTGCACTGTAATCCACACTGAGTCCTGCTGTGCTCTCATAGCGGGAAATGAAAACAAAAACTTAGTTGCAGCACATTTAGGCTGCTTTCACCCCTGTGAATCGATTCAGTTGTTCCGAAACAGAGATAACAATTGTTACATTGTTGCTCTTTGCTCTTGGAGCGGTTCGCTTTCACACTGCAAAGTTTCTAATCGGACCAAAAGAGCTAAAACAAGTCACGTGCGAGTAAACTCTCCTCACATTGGTCAGAGTGTCAGGGTTTATTTTGTAGCGTCCCGCTCAGCTGTCAGGAGAGGTGGTGGATTGATGGTGATTGACAGGGAGCGCGCGCGATGTGTCTGAGGAGAGATGCAGTGGGGAGGGGTGAGAAGGGTGCGCGATGATGCCTATTTAAGGACTGGGAAGGAGACGCGAGATTACCGGGAGATCATCACTCGTTTGCGGGCATCCGGAGACTCGCGAAACTTCCCGCCCTACTCATAATTCTCTCTTCATATAGCCGTATGCCTAATACATATCCATAAAACACTGTGATATAACCGCGCTCGGATCGGATCGCTTTCTCACTGCAATCGATCCGCTCCAGTGTTCGTTTCAATCGGGCCGAGACCACCTCACTCAAGCGATCTCGGAGCGATTACTTTGGCGCGGAACAGAGGCCGCGATTGCCCTGTTCACATATGCCAAACGAACCGCACTAACTGGGCAAACGAGATGCGTTCCGAAACAAAAGTGTAGGTGTGAAAGCACCCTTAGAAACAAAACACTGACCCGTGTCTCCAAACAATTCTTCTTCCACCTTGTTTTGGCAACACAACTTGGCATCTCTCTGCCGTCTGTACACTGTTACAGGTAAAACAGTCTTCGAAGCTATCATGCATATTAATGAAGCTGCACCTCATTCACAATAGAGTGCAGTGACTGGTTTGAGCCAAGTCTTATGAATTAATGCTGCAAGCTCAAACACGTCACGTTGTACTCGCTGGTACAGACAGCCGGTCTCCACGCTGGAATACACACAAGAATCTAATCGCCATGATCCAGCTTTAAAAATTCGTTTCAAACAGGAAGAATGAATTTGCTCGAAATAATGCAAAAACAACAGATTTTTACTACTTTTTTTTTGTGAAATATGTGTCCTAAAAGTGTTTTTAGCAGCGTGGGACACATATATGACTGTCAACATCTCAAAAAATGTGTTTTGATGTTTCGTGACCCTTTAAATGCTCATAATAAGGACCATTAACATCCCCCCATGAGATTTTCATTTGGTGCACAGGGTCAACACATAAGCAGGGGAGGTGGACTGATTCATGGAGCATCATTTAAAGCAGATCTGAGAGCTGTGGCGGATTTTCCATATTGTAGTGATATTACTGTAAACTTAATAACTAAATCATTTTGACTAAGGTCCGTCTTTAAAAACTGAAAGTACCGCCGACGATACAAACTAACTTTGCCTCTGAATAAACATACACAAAAAACACTGATCACACACTTGCCAAATCTGTAGAGACCGGACAAACAACACCAACTGGAACCGCGTCTTTTTTATTTTTTATTTATTTATTTATTATTATTTTTTTTTTTAAGAAAACAAGCAACAAATCAGGATTTCACCCTTTCCAGATGCGAAAATCTCAAAATATGTCTTCTGGTGTTGTGTGACCCTTTATATGCTGAAATACTTTGTTTTTTTTTACTTGTTTAAATCCTAAATGGTTGGCTAAAAGTGCATTAGTTGAATTTCTGATCAGATTTTTTTTATTAGTTTGCACAGCATTGGCAAGCCCAGTTCTGGCATGGAAGCCCAATTCTTGCATGGGATAAAATATAAAAAAAAAGTTACTAAATTCTAGTATTTATCTAATATCTAATGTGTATTTATATATATATATATATATATATATATATATATATATATATATATATATATATATATATATATATATATATATATATATATATATATATATATATATGCATATATTATTAAGAACAGTTCACTTAATTATACACTTTTCCATCATGTAATAGGTTTTGTTTCAGATGTATATTTACAAATTACTAAAAGAAATTAGATTCTAGGTCAAATTGTAATTAAAATTCGATGCACCGGTCAAATACTTCAGTAATTACATGTATAGAGTTACAAAAGGTTATCAATGCTGCGAACGATTGCGACGGTGTCAAAAGGCCCTGATTGCTCTTGAATAATGAAGGCTAAAGCTTGGGTTATTACTGTAACTAATACACATTGTTCCGTTCACACCGTCTCCAACTCTAAACACACCACACCAAAGCACACGTCAGAGATTTAACATGGTGTAAGGTTTTCCCTGAGCTTTCTATTGAGGTCTGAACTAAACTGACCTGAACATGCTGAACTGTAAGACTACACGTCCTGCTTCTGCATCCTTCAATTAAATATTCAGTGTGTGCCGAGTGCTTTTGTTTCCGCAGTGATGCAGGATAAATCAAGTTCAAGTCTTAGACGGTCCAGGTGCAGTCTGTGTGCGAGATGTAGATCAGAATTAAGCAAATACCTGCATTTAATTCAGGTGTAGTAACGTTTTGGAATCTGGTGTAGTTTATATACATATGTAGATGGGATTATCCTGGTTATAATGTACTACTATTTATGATCAAGCCATGTTTCTAATGGATCGGTGACTTCGTTTTCTTCTCTTGATTTATGGAGTTTGAGGTAAGTTTGTACCTACACTGGGGTTTGTGCATGGGGACTTTTAATTTTCAGCCATGCCCTGCTGAAAAATCCAGCTTAAACCAGCCTAGGCTGGTTGGCTGGTTTTAGCTGGTCAACCAGGCTGGTTTTAGAGGGGTTTTGGCCACTTCCAGGCTGGTTTCCAGCCATTTCCAGCCTGGTCTTAGCTGGTCAGGCTGGAAAATGACCAGTTAAATCCAGCTAAAACCAGCTTGACCAGCCTGGTTTAAGCTGGACATAGCTGGTTTTGGCTGGGCTCCCAGCCTGCTAGGCTGGTCAAGCTAGTTTTAGCTGGTCATCTCCCAGCCTAACCAGCTAAGACCAGGCTGGAAATGGCTGGAAACCAGCCTGGAAGTGGCCAAAACCCCTCTAAAACCAGCCTGGTCGACCAGCTAAAACCAGCCAACCAGCCTAGGCTGGTTTAAGCTGGATTTTTTAGCAGGGTCATGTTCAGTCTTGTCAATAATCATTGCGTTTCATAGATATTTGCATCAGATGTGGTTGTGTTTAAGATCTGATTTCCTTAAAGAAAAATAATCTTCACTGCCTGATTGATATACGATATAAAGTGGGTCTCAGGCCGTACAAAAGGCACTGCATTATATTCCATTGTTGTGAACTATGTCTTTAAAATAAGGACATTATTTTACCACCGTATTTTTTATGGGAGTTTCAGCACTCGTCTGCTGCTCCTGACGGCACAATATTGGATCCATTTTGTGCTTAAATGAATGCTTACCCTACTGAAAAAAAACTGCTTAAACCAGCCTAGGCTCTTTGGC